>NC_041013.1:29379207-29473214 GCF_004193775.1 Glycine soja
GTGATTGCTTAGTGCAATTCTCCATTCTCAACCCTTTTTCGGAGCCCATGAATTGCGTTTTCGTTCATGAGTCCTCCACCTTCGAGTTTGGAGCCATGCGTAATGATTGCTTAGTGCAATTCTCCATTCTTATCCTTTTTTGGAGCCCCATGAATTGCGTTTTCGTTCATGTGTCCTCCACCTTCGAGTTTGGAGCCATGCATAGTGATTGCTTAGTTCAATTCTCCATTCTCAACCTTTTTCGGAGCCCCATGAATTGCGTTTTCGTTCATGTGTCCTCCACCTTCGAGTTTGGAGCTATGCGTAGTGATTGCTTAGTGCAATTCTCCATCCTCAACCCTTTTTCGAAGCCCATGAATTGCGTTTTCATTCAAGTGTCCTCCACCTTCGAGTTTGGAGCCATGCGTAGTGATTGCTTAGTGCAATTCTCCATTCTTAACCTATTTCGGAGCCCCATGAATTTCGTTTTCGTTCATGAGTCCTCCACCTTCGAGTTTGGAGCTCTGCGTAGTGATTGCTTAGTGCAATTCTCCATTCTCAACCTTTTTCGGAGCCCCATGAATTGCGTTTTCGTTCATGTGTCCTCCACCTTCGAGTTTGGAGCTATGCGTACTGATTGCTTAGTGCAATTCTCCATTCTCTACCTTTTTCGGAGCCCATGAATTGCGTTTTCATTCATGAGTCCTCACCTTCGAGTTTGGAGCCATGTGTAGTGATTGCTTAGTGCAATTCTCCATTCTCAACCTTTTTCGGAGCCCCATGAATTTTGTTTTCATTCATGTGTCCTCCACCTTCGAGTTTGGAGCTATGCGTAGTGATTGCTTAGTGCAATTCTCCATTCTCAACCTTTTTCGGAGCCCCATGAATTGCGTTTTCGTTCATGTGTCCTCCACCTTCGAGTTTGGAGCTATGCGTAGTGATTGCTAAGTGCAATTCTCCATTCTCAACCTTTTTCGGAGCCCCATGAATTGCGTTTTCGTTCATGTGTCCTCCACCTTCGAGTTTGGAGCCATGCGTAGTGATTGCTTAGTGCAATTCTCCATTCTCAACCTTTTTCGGAGCCCCATGAATTGCGTTTTCATTCATGGTCCTCCACCTTCGAGTTTGGAGCCATGGTAGTGATTGCTTAGTGCAATTCTCCATTCTCAACCTTTTTCGGAGCCCCATGAATTGCGTTTTCGTTCATGTGTCCTCCACCTTCGAGTTTGGAGCCATGCATAGTGATTGCTTAGTTCAATTCTCCATTCTCAATCTTTTCGGAGCCCCATGAATTTCGTTTTCATTCATGTGTCCTCCACCTTCGAGTTTGGAGCTATGCGTAGTGATTGCTTAGTGCAATTCTCCATTCTTAACCTTTTTCGGAGCCCCATGAATTGCGTTTTCTTTCATGTGTCCTCCACCTTCGAGTTTGGAGCCATGCATAGTGATTGCTTATTTCAATTCTCCATTCTCAACCTTTTTCGGAGCCCCATGAATTGCGTTTTCGTTCATGTGTCCTCCACCTTCGAGTTTGGAGCCATGCATAGTGATTGCTTAGTTCAATTCTCCATTCTCAATCTTTTCGGAGCGCCATGAATTTCGTTTTCATTCATGTGTCCTCCACCTTCGAGTTTGGAGCTATACGTAGTGATTGCTAAGTGCAATTCTCCATTCTTAACCTATTTCGGAGCCCCATGAATTTCGTTTTCGTTCATGAGTCCTCCACCTTCGAGTTTGGAGCTCTGCGTAGTGATTGCTTAGTGCAATTCTCCATTCTCAACCTTTTTCGGAGCCCCATGAATTGCGTTTTCGTTCATGTGTCCTCCACCTTTGAGTTTGGAGCTATGCGTAGTGATTGCTTAGTGCAATTCTCCATCCTCAACCTTTTTTCGAAGCCCATGAATTGCGTTTTCATTCATGAGTCCTCTACCTTCGAGTTTGGAGCCATGTGTAGTGATTGCTTAGTGCAATTCTCCATTCTGAACCTTTTTCGGAGCCCCATGAATTTTGTTTTCATTCGTGTGTCCTCCACCTTCGAGTTTGGAGCTATGCGTAGTGATTGCTTAGTGCAATTCTCCATTCTCAACCTTTTTCGGAGCCCCATGAATTGCGTTTTCGTTCATGTGTCCTCCACCTTCGAGTTTGGAGCTATGCGTAGTGATTGCTAAGTGCAATTCTCCATTCTCAACCTTTTCCGGAGCCCCATGAATTGCGTTTTCGTTCATGTGTCCTCCACCTTCGAGTTTGGAGCCATGCGTAGTGATTGCTTAGTGCAATTCTCCAATCTCAACCTTTTTCGGAGCCCCATGAATTGCGTTTTCATTCATGCGTCCTCCACCTTCGAGTTTGGAGCCATGTGAAGTTATTGCTTAGTGCAATTCTCCATTCTCAACCCTTTTTCGGAGCCCCATGAATTGCGTTTTCGTTCATGTGTCCTCGACCTTCGAGTTTGGAGCCATGCATAGTGATTGCTTAGTTCAATTCTCCATTCTCAATCTTTTCGGATCCCCATGAATTTCGTTTTCATTCATGTGTCCTCCACCTTCGAGTTTGGAGTTATGCGTAGTGATTGCTTAGTGCAAATCTCCATTCTTAACCTATTTCGGAGCCCCATGAATTTCGTTTTCATTCATGCGTCCTCCACCTTCGAGTTTGGAGCCATGCGTAGTGATTGCTTAGTGCAATTCTCCATTCTCAACTTTTTTCGGAGCCCCATGAATTGCGTTTTCGTTCATGTGTCCTCCACCTTCGAGTTTGGAGCCATGCATAGTGATTGCTTAGTTCAATTCTCCATTCTCAATCTTTTCGGAGCCCCATGAATTTCGTTTTCATTCATGTGTCCTCCACCTTCGAGTTTGGAGCTATACGTAGTGATTGCTAAGTGCAATTCTCCACTCTCAACCTTTTTCGGAGCCCCATGAATTGCGTTTTCGTTCATGTGTCCTCCACCTTCGAGTTTGGAGCTATGCATAGTGATTGCTTAGTGCAATTCTCCATTCTCAACCCTTTTTCGGAGCCCATGAATTGCGTTTTCGTTCATGAGTCCTCCACCTTCGAGTTTGGAGCCATGCGTAATGATTGCTTAGTGCAATTCTCCATTCTTATCCTTTTTTGGAGCCCCATGAATTTCGTTTTCGTTCATGTGTCCTCCACCTTCGAGTTTGGAGCCATGCATAGTGATTGCTTAGTTCAATTCTCCATTCTCAACCTTTTTCGGAGCCCCATGAATTGCGTTTTCGTTCATGTGTCCTCCTCCTTCGAGTTTGGAGCTATGCGTAGTGATTGCTTAGTGCAATTCTCCATCCTCAACCCTTTTTCGAAGCCCATGAATTGCGTTTTCATTCAAGTGTCCTCCACCTTCGAGTTTGGAGCCATGCGTAGTGATTGCTTAGTGCAATTCTCCATTCTTAACCTATTTCGGAGCCCCATGAATTTCGTTTTCGTTCATGAGTCCTCCACCTTCGAGTTTGGAGCTCTGCGTAGTGATTGCTTAGTGCAATTCTCCATTCTCAACCTTTTTCGGAGCCCCATGAATTGCGTTTTCGTTCATGTGTCCTCCACCTTCGAGTTTGGAGCTATGCGTAGTGATTGCTTAGTGCAATTCTCCATCCTCAACCTTTTTTCGAAGCCCATGAATTGCGTTTTCATTCATGAGTCCTCTACCTTCGAGTTTGGAGCCATGTGTAGTGATTGCTTAGTGCAATTCTCCATTCTGAACCTTTTTCGGAGCCCCATGAATTTTGTTTTCATTCATGTGTCCTCCACCTTCGAGTTTGGAGCTATGCGTAGTGATTGCTTAGTGCAATTCTCCATTCTCAACCTTTTTCGGAGCCCCATGAATTGCGTTTTCGTTCATGTGTCCTCCACCTTCGAGTTTGGAGCTATGCGTAGTGATTGCTAAGTGCAATTCTCCATTCTCAACCTTTTCCGGAGCCCCATGAATTGCGTTTTCGTTCATGTGTCCTCCACCTTCGAGTTTGGAGCTATGCGTAGTGATTGCTTAGTGCAATTCTCCATTCTCAACCTTTTTCGGAGCCCCATGAATTGCGTTTTCATTCATGCGTCCTCCACCTTCGAGTTTGGAGCCATGTGAAGTTATTGCTTAGTGCAATTCTCCATTCTCAACCCTTTTTCGGAGCCCCATGAATTGCGTTTTCGTTCATGTGTCCTCGACCTTCGAGTTTGGAGCCATGCATAGTGATTGCTTAGTTCAATTCTCCATTCTCAATCTTTTCGGATCCCCATGAATTTCGTTTTCATTCATGTGTCCTCCACCTTCGAGTTTGGAGTTATGCGTAGTGATTGCTTAGTGCAAATCTCCATTCTTAACCTATTTCGGAGCCCCATGAATTTCGTTTTCATTCATGCGTCCTCCACCTTCGAGTTTGGAGCCATGCGTAGTGATTGCTTAGTGCAATTCTCCATTCTCAACTTTTTCGGAGCCCCATGAATTGCGTTTTCGTTCATGTGTCCTCCACCTTCGAGTTTGGAGCCATGCATAGTGATTGCTTAGTTCAATTCTCCATTCTCAATCTTTTCGGAGCCCCATGAATTTCGTTTTCATTCATGTGTCCTCCACCTTCGAGTTTGGAGCTATGCGTAGTGATTGCTAAGTGCAATTCTCCATTCTCAACCTTTTTCGGAGCCCCATGAATTGCGTTTTCGTTCATGTGTCCTCCACCTTCGAGTTTGGAGCTATGCGTAGTGATTGCTTAGTGCAATTCTCCATTCTCAACCTTTTTCGGAGCCCATGAATTGCGTTTTCATTCATGTGTCCTCCACCTTCGAGTTTGGAGCCATGCGTATGATTGCTTAGTGCAATTCTCCATTCTTATCCTTTTTTGGAGCCCCATGAATTGCGTTTTCGTTCATGTGTCCTCCACCTTCGAGTTTGGAGCCATGCATAGTGATTGCTTAGTGCAATTCTCCATTCTCAACCTTTTTCGGAGCCCCATGAATTGCGTTTTCATTCATGTGTCCTCCACCTTCGAGTTTGGAGCTATGCGTAGTGATTGCTTAGTTTAATTCTCCATCCTCAACCTTTTTTCGAAGCCCATGAATTGCGTTTTCATTCATGAGTCCTCTACCTTCGAGTTTGGAGCCATGTGTAGTGATTGCTTAGTGCAATTCTCCATTCTGAACCTTTTTCGGAGCCCCATGAATTTTGTTTTCATTCATGTGTCCTCCACCTTCGAGTTTGGAGCTATGCGTAGTGATTGCTTAGTGCAATTCTCCATTCTCAACCTTTTTCGGAGCCCCATGAATTGCGTTTTCGTTCATGTGTCCTCCACCTTCGAGTTTGGAGCTATGCGTAGTGATTGCTAAGTGCAATTCTCCATTCTCAACCTTTTTCGGAGCCCATGAATTGCGTTTTCGTTCATGTGTCCTCCACCTCCGAGTTTGGAGCTATGCGTAGTGATTGCTTAGTGCAATTCTCCATTCTCAACCTTTTTCGGAGCCCCATGAATTGCGTTTTCATTCATGCGTCCTCCACCTTCGAGTTTGGAGCCATGTGAAGTTATTGCTTAGTGCAATTCTCCATTCTCAACCCTTTTTCGGAGCCCCATGAATTGCGTTTTCGTTCATGTGTCCTCGACCTTCGAGTTTGGAACCATGCATAGTGATTGCTTAGTTCAATTCTCCATTCTCAATCTTTTCGGATCCCCATGAATTTCGTTTTCATTCATGTGTCCTCCACCTTCGAGTTTGGAGTTATGCGTAGTGATTGCTTAGTGCAAATCTCCATTCTTAACCTATTTCGGAGCCCCATGAATTTCGTTTTCATTCATGCGTCCTCCACCTTCGAGTTTGGAGCCATGCGTAGTGATTGCTTAGTGCAATTCTCCATTCTCAACTTTTTTCGGAGCCCCATGAATTGCGTTTTCGTTCATGTGTCCTCCACCTTCGAGTTTGGAGCCATGCATAGTGATTGCTTAGTTCAATTCTCCATTCTCAATCTTTTCGGAGCCCCATGAATTTCGTTTTCATTCATGTGTCCTCCACCTTCGAGTTTGGAGCTATGCGTAGTGATTGCTAAGTGCAATTCTCCATTCTCAACCTTTTTCGGAGCCCCATGAATTGCGTTTTCGTTCATGTGTCCTCCACCTTCGAGTTTGGAGCTATGCATAGTGATTGCTTAGTGCAATTCACCATTCTCAACCCTTTTTCGGAGCCCATGAATTGCGTTTTCATTCATGAGTCCTCCACCTTCGAGTTTGGAGCCATGCGTAATGATTGCTTAGTGCAATTCTCCATTCTTATCCTTTTTTGGAGCCCCATGAATTGCGTTTTCGTTCATGTGTCCTCCACCTTCGAGTTTGGAGCCATGCATAGTGATTGCTTAGTTCAATTCTCCATTCTCAACCTTTTTCGGAGCCCCATGAATTGCGTTTTCGTTCATGTGTCCTCCTCCTTCGAGTTTGGAGCTATGCGTAGTGATTGCTTAGTGCAATTCTCCATCCTCAACCCTTTTTCGAAGCCCATGAATTGCGTTTTCATTCAAGTGTCCTCCACCTTCGAGTTTGGAGGCATGCGTAGTGATTGTTTAGTGCAATTCTCCATTCTTAACCTATTTCGGAGCCCCATGAATTTCGTTTTCGTTCATGAGTCCTCCACCTTCGAGTTTGGAGCTATGCGTAGTGATTGCTTAGTGCAATTCTCCATTCTCAACCTTTTTCGGAGCCCCATGAATTGCGTTTTCGTTCATGTGTCCTCCACCTTCGAGTTTGGAGCTATGCGTAGTGATTGCTTAGTGCAATTCTCCATCCTCAACCCTTTTTCGAAGCCTATGAATTGCGTTTTCATTCATGAGTCCTCCACGTTCAAGTTTGGAGCCATGCATTGTGATTGCTTAGTGCAATTCTCCATTCGTATCCTTTTTCGGATCCCCATGAATTGCGTTTTCGTTCATGTGTCCTCCACCTTCGAGTTTGGAGCCATGCGTAGTGATTGATTAGTTCAATTCTCCATCCTCAACCTTTTTCGGAGCCCCATGAATTGCGTTTTCGTTCATGTGTCCTCCACCTTCGAGTTTGGAGCTATGTGTAGTGATTGTTTAGTGCAATTCTCCATTCCTAACCTATTTCGGAGATCCATGAATTTCATTTTCGTTCATGTGTCCTCCACCTTCGAGTTTGGAGCTATGCGTAGTGATTGCTTAGTGCAATTCTCCATTCTCAACCTTTTTCGGAGCCCCATGAATTGCATTTTCGTTCATGTGTCCTCCACCTTCGAGTTTGGAGCTATGCGTAGTGATTGCTAAGTGCAATTCTCCATTCTCAACCTTTTTCGGAGCCCCATGAATTGCGTTTTCGTTCATGTGTCCTCCACCTCCGAGTTTGGAGCTATGCGTAGTGATTGCTTAGTGCAATTCTCCATCCTCAACCCTTTTTCGAAGCCTATGAATTGCGTTTTCATTCATGAGTCCTCCACGTTCAAGTTTGGAGCCATGCATTGTGATTGCTTAGTGCAATTCTCCATTCGTATCCTTTTTCGGATCCCCATGAATTGCGTTTTCGTTCATGTGTCCTCCACCTTCGAGTTTGGAGCCATGCGTAGTGATTGATTAGTTCAATTCTCCATCCTCAACCTTTTTCGGAGCCCCATGAATTGCGTTTTCGTTCATGTGTCCTCCACCTTCGAGTTTGGAGCTATGCGTAGTGATTGCTTAGTGCAATTCTCCATTCTCAACCTTTTTCGGAGCCCCATGAATTGCGTTTTCATTCATGCGTCCTCCACCTTCGAGTTTTAGCCATGTGTAGTTATTGCTTAGTGCAGTTCTCCATTCTCAACCTAGTTCGGAGCCCCATGAATTTCGTTTTCGTTCATGAGTCCTCCACCTTCGAGTTTGGAGCCATGCGTAATGATTGCTCAGTGCAATTCTCCATTCTCAACCTTTTTCGGAGCCCCATGAATTGCGTTTTCATTCATGCGTCCTCCACCTTCGAGTTTGGAGCCATGTGTAGTTATTGCTTAGTGCAATTCTCCATTCTCAACCTATTTCGGAGCCCCATGAATTTCGTTTTCGTTCATGAGTCCTCCACCTTCGAGTTTGGAGCCATGCGTAGTGATTGCTCAGTGTAATTCTCCATTCTCAACCTTTTTCGGAGCCCCATGAATTGCGTTTTCGTTCATGTGTCCTCCACCTTCGAGTTTGGAGCCATGCATAGTGATTGCTTAGTTCAATACTCCATTCTCAATCTTTTCGGAGCCCCATGAATTTCGTTTTCATTCATGAGTCCTCCACCTTCGAGTTTGGAGCCATGCGTAGTGATTACTTAGTTCAATTCTCCATTCTCAACCTTTTTCGGAGCCCCATGAATTTCGTTTTCGTTCATGTGTCCTCCACCTTCGAGTTTGGAGTTATGCGTAGTGATTGCTTAGCGCAAATCTCCATTCTCAACCTTTTTCGGAGCCCCATGAATTGTGTTTTTGTACATGTGTCCTCCACCTTCGAGTTTGGAGTTATGCGTAGTGATTGCTTAGTGCAAATCTCCATTTTCAACCCTTTTTCGGAACCCATCAATTGCGTTTTCGTTCATGCGTCCTCCACCTTCGAGTTTCGAGCCATGCGTAGTGATTGCTTAGTGCAATTCCACATTCTCAACCTTTTTTGGGGCCCGTGAATTGCGTTTTCGTTCATGCGTCCTCCACCTTCGAGTTTTAGCCATGTGTAGTTATTGCTTAGTGCAATTCTCCATTCTCAACCTATTTCGGAGCCCCATGAATTTCGTTTTCGTTCATGAGTCCTCCACCTTCGAGTTTGGAGCCATGCGTAGTGATTGCTCAGTGCAATTCTCCATTCTCAACCTTTTTCGGAGCCCCATGAATTGCGTTTTCATTCATGCGTCCTCCACCTTCGAGTTTGGAGCCATGTGTAGTTATTGCTTAGTGCAATTCTCCATTCTCAACCTATTTCGGAACCCCATGAATTTCGTTTTCGTTGATGAGTCCTCCACCTTCGAGTTTGGAGCCATGCGTAGTGATTACTCAGTGCAATTCTCCATTCTCAACCTTTTTCGGAGCCCCATGAATTGCGTTTTCGTTCATGTGTCCTCCACCTTCGAGTTTGGAGCCATGCGTTGTGATTGCTTAGTTGAATTCTCCATTCTCAATCTTTTCGGAGCCCCATGAATTTCGTTTTCATTCATGTGTCCTCCACCTTCGAGTTTGGAGCTATGCGTAGTGATCGCTAAGTGCAATTCTCCATTCTCAACCTTTTTCGGAGACCCATGAATTGCGTTTTCGTTCATGTGTCCTCCACCTTCGAGTTTGGAGCTATGCGTAGTGATTGCTTAGTGCAATTCTCCATTCTCAACCCTTTTTCGGAGCCCATGAATTGAGTTTTCGTTCATGAGTCCTCCACCTTTGAGTTTGGAGCCATGCGTAGTGATTGCTTATTGCAATTCTCCATACTTATCCTTTTTCGGAGCCCCAGGAATTGCGTTTTCGTTCATGTGTCCTCCACCTTCGAGTTTGGAGCCATGCGTAGTGATTGCTTTGTTCAATTCTCCATTCTCAATCTTTTTCGGAGCCCCATGAATTGCGTTTTCGTTCATGTGTCCCCGTCCTTCGAGTTTGGAGCTTTGCGTAGTGATTGCTTAGTTCAATTCTCCATCCTCAACCCTTTTTCAAAGCCCATGAATTGCGTTTTCATTCATGTGTCCTCCACCTTCGAGTTTGGAGCTATGTGTAGTGATTGCTTAGTGCAATTCTCCATTCTTAACCTATTTCGGAGCCCCATGAATTTCATTTTCGTTCATGTGTCCTCCACCTTCGAGTTTGGAGCTATGCGTAGTGATTGCTTAGTGCAATTCTCCATTCTTAACCTATTTCGGAGCCCCATGAATTTCATTTTCGTTCATGTGTCCTCCACCTACGAGTTTGGAGCTATGCGTAGTGATTGCTTAGTGCAATTCTCCATTCTCAACCTTTTTCGGAGCCCCATGAATTGCGTTTTCGTTCATGTGTCCTCCACCTTCGAGTTTGGAGCTATGCGTAGTGATTGCTTAGTGCAATTCTCCATTCTCAACCTTTTTCGGAGCCCCATGAATTGTGTTTTCGTTCATGTGTCCTCCACCTACGAGTTTGGAGCTATGCGTAGTGATTGCTTAGTGCAATTCTCCATCCTCAACCCTTTTTCGAAGCCCATGAATTGCGTTTTCATTCATGCGTCCTCCACCTTCGAGTTTGGAGCCATGTGTAGTGATTGCTTAGTGCAATTCTCCATTCTTAACCTATTTCGGAGCCCCATGAATTTCGTTTTCGTTCATGTGTCCTCAACCTTCGAGTTTGGAGCTATGCGTAGTGATTGCTTAGTGCAATTCTCCATTCTCAACCCTTTTTCGAAGCCCATGAATTGCGTTTTCATTCATGCGTCCCCCACCTTCGAGTTTGGAGCCATGTGTAGTGATTGCTTAGTGCAATTCTCCATTCTTAACCTATTTCGGAGCCCCATGAATTTCGTTTTCGTTCATGTGTCCTCCACCTTCAAGTTTGGAGCTATGCGTAGTGATTGCTTAGTGCAATTCTCCATTCTCAACCTTTTTCGGAGCCCCATGAATTGCGTTTTCATTCATGCGTCCTCCACCTTCGAGTTTTAGCCATGTGTTGTTATTGCTTAGTGCAGTTCTCCATTCTCAACCTAGTTCGGAGCCCCATGAATTTCGTTTTCGTTCATGAGTCCTCCACCTTCGAGTTTTGAGCCATGCGTAATGATTGCTCAGTGCAATTCTCCATTCTCAACCTTTTTCGGAGACCCATGAATTGCGTTTTCATTCATGCGTCCTCCACCTTCGAGTTTGGAGCCATGTGTAGTGATTGCTTAGTGCAATTCTCCATTCTGAACCTATTTCGGAGCCCCCTGAATTTTGTTTTCGTTCATGAGTCCTCCACCTTCGAGTTTGGAGCCATGCGTAGTGATTGCTCAGTGCAATTCTCCATTCTCAACCTTTTTCGGAGCCCCATGAATTGCGTTTTCGTTCATGTGTCCTCCACCTTCGAGTTTGGAGCCATGCGTTGTGATTGCTTAGTTGAATTCTCCATTCTCAATCTTTTCGGAGACCCATGAATTGCGTTTTCGTTCATGTGTCCTCCACCTTCGAGTTTGGAGCTATGCGTAGTGATTGCTTAGTGCAATTCTCCATTCTCAACCCTTTTTCGGAGCCCATGAATTGAGTTTTCGTTCATGAGTCCTCCACCTTTGAGTTTGGAGCCATGCGTAGTGATTGCTTAGTGCAATTCTCCATACTTATCCTTTTTCGGAGCCCCATGAATTGCGTTTTCGTTCATGTGTCCTCCACCTTCGAGTTTGGAGCCATGCGTAGTGATTGCTTTGTTCAATTCTCCATTCTCAATCTTTTTCGGAGCCCCATGAATTGCGTTTTCGTTCATGTGTCCCCGTCGTTCGAGTTTGGAGCTTTGCGTAGTGATTGCTTAGTTCATTTCTCCATCCTCAACCCTTTTTCAAAGCCCATGAATTGCGTTTTCATTCATGTGTCCTCCACCTTCGAGTTTGGAGCTATGCGTAGTGATTGCTTAGTGCAATTCTCCATTCTTAACCTATTTCGTAGCCCCATGAATTTCATTTTCGTTCATGTGTCCTCCACCTTCGAGTTTGGAGCTATGCGTAGTGATTGCTTAGTGCAATTCTCCATTCTTAACCTATTTCGGAGCCCCATGAATTCATTTTCGTTCATGTGTCCTCCACCTACGAGTTTGGAGCTATGCGTAGTGATTGCTTAGTGCAATTCTCCATTCTCAACCTTTTTCGGAGCCCCATGAATTGCGTTTTCGTTCATGTGTCCTCCACCTTCGAGTTTGGAGCTATGCGTAGTGATTTCTTAGTGCAATTCTCCATTCTCAACCTTTTTCGGAGCCCCATGAATTGTGTTTTCGTTCATGTGTCCTCCTCCTTCGAGTTTGGAGCTATGCGTAGTGATTGCTTAGTGCAATTCTCCATTCTCAACCTTTTTCGGAGCCCCATGAATTGCGTTTTCGTTCATGTGTCCTCCACCTTCGAGTTTGGAGCTATGCGTAGTGATTGCTTAGTGCAATTCTCCATTCTCAACCTTTTTCGGAGCCCCATGAATTGTGTTTTCGTTCATGTGTCCTCCTCCTTCGAGTTTGGAGCTATGCGTAGTGATTGCTTAGTGCAATTCTCCATTCTCAACCTTTTTCGGAGCCCCATGAATTGCGTTTTCGTTCATGTGTCCTCCACCTTCGAGTTTGGAGCTATGCGTAGTGATTGCTTAGTGCAATTCTCCATTCTCAACCTTTTTCGGAGCCCCATGAATTGAGTTTTCGTTCATGTGTCCTCCTCCTTCGAGTTTGGAGCTATGCGTAGTGATTGCTTAGTGCAATTCTCCATTCTTAACCTATTTCGGAGCCCCATGAATTTCATTTTCGTTCATGTGTCCTCCACCTTCGAGTTTGGAGCTATGCGTAGTGATTGCTTAGTGCAATTCTCCATTCTTAACCTATTTCGGAGCCCCATGAATTTCATTTTCGTTCATGTGTCCTCCACCTACGAGTTTGGAGCTATGCGTAGTGATTGCTTAGTGCAATTCTCCATCCTCAACCCTTTTTCGAAGCCCATGAATTGCGTTTTCATTCATGCGTCCTCCACCTTCGAGTTTGGAGCCATGTGTAATGATTGCTTAGTGCAATTCTCCATTCTTAACCTATTTCGGAGCCCCATGAATTTCATTTTCGTTCATGTGTCCTCAACCTTCGAGTTTGGAGCTATGCGTAGTGATTGCTTAGTGCAATTCTCCATTCTCAACCTTTTTCGGAGCCCCATGAATTGCGTTTTCGTTCATGTGTCCTCCACCTTCGAGTTTGGAGCTATGCGTAGTGATTGCTTAGTGCAATTCTCCATTCTCAACCTTTTTCGGAGCCCCATGAATTGCGTTTTCATTCATGCGTCCTCCACCTTCGAGTTTTAGCCATGTGTTGTTATTGCTTAGTGCAGTTCTCCATTCTCAACCTAGTTCGGAGCCCCATGAATTTCGTTTTCGTTCATGAGTCCTCCACCTTCGAGTTTTGAGCCATGCGTAATGATTGCTCAGTGCAATTCTCCATTCTCAACCTTTTTCGGAGCTCCATGAATTGCGTTTTCATTCATGCGTCCTCCACCTTCGAGTTTGGAGCCATGTGTAGTTATTGCTTAGTGCAATTCTCCATTCTCAACCTATTTCGGAGCCCCATGAATTTCGTTTTCGTTCATGAGTCCTCCACCTTCGAGTTTGGAGCCATGCGTAGTGATTGCTCAGTGCAATTCTCCATTCTCAACCTTTTTCGGAGCCCCATGAATTGCGTTTTCGTTCATGTGTCCTCCACCTTCGAGTTTGGAGCCATGCGTTGTGATTGCTTAGTTGAATTCTCCATTCTCAATCTTTTCGGAGACCCATGAATTGCGTTTTCGTTCATGTGTCCTCCACCTTCGAGTTTGGAGCTATGCGTAGTGATTGCTTAGTGCAATTCTCCATTCTCAACCCTTTTTCGGAGCCCATGAATTGAGTTTTCGTTCATGAGTCCTCCACCTTTGAGTTTGGAGCCATGCGTAGTGATTGGTTAGTGCAATTCTCCATACTTATCCTTTTTCGGAGCCCCATGAATTGCGTTTTCGTTCATGTGTCCTCCACCTTCGAGTTTGGAGCCATGCGTAGTGATTGCTTTGTTCAATTCTCCATTCTCAATCTTTTTCGGAGCCCCATGAATTGCGTTTTCGTTCATGTGTCCCCGTCCTTCGAGTTTGGAGCTTTGCGTAGTGATTGCTTAGTTCATTTCTCCATCCTCAACCCTTTTTCAAAGCCCATGAATTGCGTTTTCATTCATGTGTCCTCCACCTTCGAGTTTGGAGCTATGCGTAGTGATTGCTTAGTGCAATTCTCCATTCTTAACCTATTTCGTAGCCCCATGAATTTCATTTTCGTTCATGTGTCCTCCACCTTCGAGTTTGGAGCTATGCGTAGTGATTGCTTAGTGCAATTCTCCATTCTTAACCTATTTCGGAGCCCCATGAATTCATTTTCGTTCATGTGTCCTCCACCTACGAGTTTGGAGCTATGCGTAGTGATTGCTTAGTGCAATTCTCCATTCTCAACCTTTTTCGGAGCCCCATGAATTGCGTTTTCGTTCATGTGTCCTCCACCTTCGAGTTTGGAGCTATGCGTAGTGATTTCTTAGTGCAATTCTCCATTCTCAACCTTTTTCGGAGCCCCATGAATTGTGTTTTCGTTCATGTGTCCTCCTCCTTCGAGTTTGGAGCTATGCGTAGTGATTGCTTAGTGCAATTCTCCATTCTCAACCTTTTTCGGAGCCCCATGAATTGCGTTTTCGTTCATGTGTCCTCCACCTTCGAGTTTGGAGCTATGCGTAGTGATTGCTTAGTGCAATTCTCCATTCTCAACCTTTTTCGGAGCCCCATGAATTGTCTTTTCGTTCATGTGTCCTCCTCCTTCGAGTTTGGAGCTATGCGTAGTGATTGCTTAGTGCAATTCTCCATTCTCAACCTTTTTCGGAGCCCCATGAATTGCGTTTTCGTTCATGTGTCCTCCACCTTCGAGTTTGGAGCTATGCGTAGTGATTGCTTAGTGCAATTCTCCATTCTCAACCTTTTTCGGAGCCCCATGAATTGTGTTTTCGTTCATGTGTCCTCCTCCTTCGAGTTTGGAGCTATGCGTAGTGATTGCTTAGTGCAATTCTCCATTCTTAACCTATTTCGGAGCCCCATGAATTTCATTTTCGTTCATGTGTCCTCCACCTTCGAGTTTGGAGCTATGCGTAGTGATTGCTTAGTGCAATTCTCCATTCTTAACCTATTTCGGAGCCCCATGAATTTCATTTTCGTTCATGTGTCCTCCACCTACGAGTTTGGAGCTATGCGTAGTGATTGCTTAGTGCAATTCTCCATCCTCAACCCTTTTTCGAAGCCCATGAATTGCGTTTTCATTCATGCGTCCTCCACCTTCGAGTTTGGAGCCATGTGTAGTGATTGCTTAGTGCAATTCTCCATTCTTAACCTATTTCGGAGCCCCATGAATTTCGTTTTCGTTCATGTGTCCTCAACCTTCGAGTTTGGAGCTATGCGTAGTGATTGCTTAGTGCAATTCTCCATTCTCAACCTTTTTCGGAGCCCCATGAATTGCGTTTTCGTTCATGTGTCCTCCACCTTCGAGTTTGGAGCTATGCGTAGTGATTGCTTAGTGCAATTCTCCATTCTCAACCTTTTTCGGAGCCCCATGAATTGCGTTTTCGTTCATGTGTCCTCCACCTTCGAGTTTGGAGCTATGCGTAGTGATAGCTTAGTGCAATTCTCCATTCTCAACCTTTTTCGGAGCCCCATGAATTGCGTTTTCGTTCATGTGTCCTCCACCTTCGAGTTTGGAGCTATGCGTAGTGATTGCTTAGTGCAATTCTCCATTCTCAACCTTTTTCGGAGCCCCATGAATTGCGTTTTCATTCATGCGTCCTCCACCTTCGAGTTTTAGCCATGTGTTGTTATTGCTTAGTGCAGTTCTCCATTCTCAACCTAGTTCGGAGCCCCATGAATTTCGTTTTCGTTCATGAGTCCTCCACCTTCGAGTTTTGAGCCATGCGTAATGATTGCTCAGTGCAATTCTCCATTCTCAACCTTTTTCGGAGCCCCATGAATTGCGTTTTCATTCATGCGTCCTCCACCTTCGAGTTTGGAGCCATGTGTAGTTATTGCTTAGTGCAATTCTCCATTCTCAACCTATTTCGGAGCCCCATGAATTTCGTTTTCGTTCATGAGTCCTCCACCTTCGAGTTTGGAGCCATGCGTAGTGATTGCTCAGTGCAATTCTCCATTCTCAACCTTTTTCGGAGCCCCATGAATTGCGTTTTCATTCATGCGTCCTCCACCTTCGAGTTTGGAGCCATGTGTAGTTATTGCTTAGTGCAATTCTCCATTCTCAACCTATTTCGGAGCCCCATGAATTTCGTTTTCGTTCATGAGTCCTCCACCTTCGAGTTTGGAGCCATGCGTAGTGATTGCTCAGTGCAATTCTCCATTCTCAACCTTTTTCGGAGCCCCATGAATTGCGTTTTCGTTCATGTGTCCTCCACCTTCGAGTTTGGAGCTATGCGTAGTGATTGCTTAGTGCAATTCTCCATTCTCAACCCTTTTTCGGAGCCCATGAATTGAGTTTTCGTTCATGAGTCCTCCACCTTTGAGTTTGGAGCCATGCGTAGTGATTGCTTAGTGCAATTCTCCATACTTATCCTTTTTCGGAGCCCCATGAATTGCGTTTTCGTTCATGTGTCCTCCACCTTCGAGTTTGGAGCCATGCGTAGTGATTGCTTTGTTCAATTCTCCATTCTCAATCTTTTTCGGAGCCCCATGAATTGCGTTTTCGTTCATGTGTCCCCGTCCTTCGAGTTTGGAGCTTTGCGTAGTGATTGCTTAGTTCATTTCTCCATCCTCAACCCTTTTTCAAAGCCCATGAATTGCGTTTTCATTCATGTGTCCTCCACCTTCGAGTTTGGAGCTATGCGTAGTGATTGCTTAGTGCAATTCTCCATTCGTAACCTATTTCGTAGCCCCATGAATTTCATTTTCGTTCATGTGTCCTCCACCTTCGAGTTTGGAGCTATGCGTAGTGATTGCTTAGTGCAATTCTCCATTCTTAACCTATTTCGGAGCCCCATGAATTCATTTTCGTTCATGTGTCCTCCACCTACGAGTTTGGAGCTATGCGTAGTGATTGCTTAGTGCAATTCTCCATTCTCAACCTTTTTCGGAGCCCCATGAATTGCGTTTTCGTTCATGTGTCCTCCACCTTCGAGTTTGGAGCTATGCGTAGTGATTTCTTAGTGCAATTCTCCATTCTCAACCTTTTTCGGAGCCCCATGAATTGTGTTTTCGTTCATGTGTCCTCCTCCTTCGAGTTTGGAGCTATGCGTAGTGATTGCTTAGTGCAATTCTCCATTCTCAACCTTTTTCGGAGCCCCATGAATTGCGTTTTCGTTCATGTGTCCTCCACCTTCGAGTTTGGAGCTATGCGTAGTGATTGCTTAGTGCAATTCTCCATTCTCAACCTTTTTCGGAGCCCCATGAATTGTGTTTTCGTTCATGTGTCCTCCTCCTTCGAGTTTGGAGCTATGCGTAGTGATTGCTTAGTGCAATTCTCCATTCTCAACCTTTTTCGGAGCCCCATGAATTGCGTTTTCGTTCATGTGTCCTCCACCTTCGAGTTTGGAGCTATGCGTAGTGATTGCTTAGTGCAATTCTCCATTCTCAACCTTTTTCGGAGCCCCATGAATTGTGTTTTCGTTCATGTGTCCTCCTCCTTCGAGTTTGGAGCTATGCGTAGTGATTGCTTAGTGCAATTCTCCATTCTTAACCTATTTCGGAGCCCCATGAATTTCATTTTCGTTCATGTGTCCTCCACCTTCGAGTTTGGAGCTATGCGTAGTGATTGCTTAGTGCAATTCTCCATTCTTAACCTATTTCGGAGCCCCATGAATTTCATTTTCGTTCATGTGTCCTCCACCTACGAGTTTGGAGCTATGCGTAGTGATTGCTTAGTGCAATTCTCCATCCTCAACCCTTTTTCGAAGCCCATGAATTGCGTTTTCATTCATGCGTCCTCCACCTTCGAGTTTGGAGCCATGTGTAGTGATTGCTTAGTGCAATTCTCCATTCTTAACCTATTTCGGAGCCCCATGAATTTCGTTTTCGTTCATGTGTCCTCAACCTTCGAGTTTGGAGCTATGCGTAGTGATTGCTTAGTGCAATTCTCCATTCTCAACCTTTTTCGGAGCCCCATGAATTGCGTTTTCGTTCATGTGTCCTCCACCTTCGAGTTTGGAGCTATGCGTAGTGATTGCTTAGTGCAATTCTCCATTCTCAACCTTTTTCGGAGCCCCATGAATTGCGTTTTCGTTCATGTGTCCTCCACCTTCGAGTTTGGAGCTATGCGTAGTGATAGCTTAGTGCAATTCTCCATTCTCAACCTTTTTCGGAGCCCCATGAATTGCGTTTTCGTTCATGTGTCCTCCACCTTCGAGTTTTGAGCTATGCGTAGTGATTGCTTAGTGCAATTCTCCATTCTCAACCTTTTTCGGAGCCCCATGAATTGCGTTTTCGTACATGTGTCCTCCACCTTCGAGTTTGGAGCTATGCGTAGTGATTGCTTAGTGCAAATCTCCATTCTCAACCCTTTTTCGGAGCCCCATGAATTACGTTTTCGTTCATGTGTCCTCCACCTTGGAGTTTGGAGCTATGCGTAGTGATTGCTTAGGGCAATTCTTCATTCTCAACCTTTTTCGGAGCCCCATGAAATGCGTTTTCGTTCATGTGTCCTCCACCTTCGATTTTGGAGCTACGCGTAGTGATTGCTTAGTGCAATTCTCCATTCTCAACCTTTTTCGGGGCCCATGAATTGCGTTTTCGTTCATGTGTCCTCCACCTTCGAGTTTGGAGCCATGCGTAGTGATTGCTTAGTTCAATTCTCCATTCTCAATCTTTTCGGAGCCCCATGAATTTCGTTTTCATTCATGTGTCCTCCACCTTCGAGTTTGGAGCTATGCGTAGTGATCGCTAAGTGCAATTCTCCATTCTCAACCTTTTTCGGAGCCCCATGAATTGCGTTTTCGTTCATGTGTCCTCCACCTTCGAGTTTGGAGCTATGCGTAGTGATTGCTTAGTGCAATTCTCCATTCTCAACCCTTTTTCGGAGCCCATGAATTGCGTTTTCGTTCATGAGTCCTCCACCTTCGAGTTTGGAGCCATGCGTAGTGATTGCTTAGTGCAATTCTCCATTCTTATCCTTTTTCGGAGCCCCATGAATTGCGTTTTCGTTCATGTGTCCTCCACCTTCGAGTTTGGAGCCATGCGTAGTGATTGCTTAGTTCAATTCTCCATTCTCAACCTTTATCGGAGCCCCATGAATTGCGTTTTTGTTCATGTGTCCTCCTCCTTCGAGTTTGGAGCTTTGCGTAGTGATTGCTTAGTTCAATTCTCCATCCTCAACCCTTTTTCAAAGCCCATGAATTGCGTTTTCATTCATGTGTCCTCCACCTTCGAGTTTGGAGCTATGCGTAGTGATTGCTTAGTGCAATTCTCCATTCTTAACCTATTTCGGAGCCCCATGAATTTCATTTTCGTTCATGTGTCCTCCACCTACGAGTTTGGAGCTATGCGTAGTGATTGCTTAGTGCAATTCTCCATTCTCAACCTTTTTCGGAGCCCCATGAATTGCGTTTTCGTTCATGTGTCCTCCACCTTCGAGTTTGGAGCCATGCGTAGTGATTGCTTAGTGCAATTCTCCATTCTCAACCTTTTTCGGAGCCCCATGAATTGCGTTTTCGTTCATGTGTCCTCCTCCTTCGAGTTTGGAGCTATGCGTAGTGATTGCTTAGTGCAATTCTCCATCCTCAACCCTTTTTCAAAGCCCATGAATTGCGTTTTCATTCATGTGTCCTCCACCTTCGAGTTTGGAGCTATGCGTAGTGATAGCTTAGTGCAATTCTCCATTCTTAACCTATTTCGGAGCCCCATGAATTTCATTTTCGTTCATGTGTCCTCCACCTACGAGTTTGGAGCTATGCGTAGTGATTGCTTAGTGCAATTCTCCATTCTCAACCTTTTTCGGAGCCCCATGAATTGCGTTTTCGTTCATGTGTCCTCCACCTTCGATTTTGGAGCTATGCGTAGTGATTGCTTAGTGCAATTCTCCATTCTCAACCTTTTTCGGAGCCCATGAATTGCGTTTTCGTTCATGTGTCATCCTCCTTCGAGTTTGGAGCCATGCGTAGTGATTGCTTAGTGCAAATCTCCATTCTCAACCTTTTTCGGAGCCCCATGAATTTCATTTTCGTTCATGTGTCCTCCACCTTCGAGTTTGGCGCTATGCGTAGTGATTGCTTAGTGCAATTCTCCATTCTCAACCTTTTTCGGAGGCCCATGAATTGCGTTTTCGTTCATGCATCCTCCACCTTCGAGTTTGGAGTTATGCGTAGTGATTGCTTAGTGCAATTCTCCATTCTCAACCTTTTTCGGAGCCCCATGAATTGCGTTTTCGTTCATGTGTCCTCCACCTTCGAGTTTGGAGCTATGCGTAGTGATTGCTTAGTGCAATTCTCCATTCTCAACCTTTTTCGGAGCCCCATGAATTGCGTTTTCGTACATGTGTCCTCCACCTTCGAGTTTGGAGCTATGCGTAGTGATTGCTTAGTGCAATTCTCCATTCTCAACCTTTTTCGGAGCCCCATGAATTGCGTTTTCGTTCATGTGTCCTCCACCTTCGAGTTTGGAGCTATGCGTAGTGATTGCTTAGTGCAATTCTCCATTCTCAACCTTTTTCGGAGCCCCATGAATTGCGTTTTCGTACATGTGTCCTCCACCTTCGAGTTTGGAGCTATGCGTAGTGATTGCTTAGTGCAAATCTCCATTCTCAACCCTTTTTCGGAGCCCCATGAATTACGTTTTCGTTCATGTGTCCTCCACCTTGGAGTTTGGAGCTATGCGTAGTGATTGCTTAGTGCAATTCTCCATTCTCAACCTTTTTCGGAGCCCCATGAATTGCGTTTTCGTTCATGTGTCCTCCACCTTCGAGTTTGGGGCTATGCGTAGTGATTGCTTAGTGCAATTCTCCATTCTCAACCTTTTTCGGAGCCCCATGAATTGCGTTTTCGTACATGTGTCCTCCACCTTCGAGTTTGGAGCTATGCGTAGTGATTGCTTAGTGCAATTCTCCATTCTCAACCTTTTTCGGAGCCCCATGAATTGCGTTTTCGTTCATGTGTCCTCCACCTTCGAGTTTGGAGCTATGCGTAGTGATTGCTTAGTGCAATTCTCCATTCTCAACCTTTTTCGGAGCCCCATGAATTGCGTTTTCGTACATGTGTCCTCCACCTTCGAGTTTGGAGCTATGCGTAGTGATTGCTTAGTGCAAATCTCCATTCTCAACCCTTTTTCGGAGCCCCATGAATTACGTTTTCGTTCATGTGTCCTCCACCTTGGAGTTTGGAGCTATGCGTAGTGATTGCTTAGTGCAATTCTCCATTCTCAACCTTTTTCGGAGCCCCATGAAATGCGTTTTCGTTCATGTGTCCTCCACCTTCGATTTTGGAGCTACGCGTAGTGATTGCTTAGTGCAATTCTCCATTCTCAACCTTTTTCGGGGCCCATGAATTGCGTTTTCGTTCATGTGTCCTCCACCTTCGAGTTTGGAGCCATGCGTAGTGATTGCTTAGTTCAATTCTCCATTCTCAATCTTTTCGGAGCCCCATGAATTTCGTTTTCATTCATGTGTCCTCCACCTTCGAGTTTGGAGCTATGCGTAGTGATCGCTAAGTGCAATTCTCCATTCTCAACCTTTTTCGGAGCCCCATGAATTGTGTTTTCGTTCATGTGTCCTCCACCTTCGAGTTTGGAGCTATGCGTAGTGATTGCTTAGTGCAATTCTCCATTCTTAACCTATTTCGGAGCCCCATGAATTTCATTTTCGTTCATGTGTCCTCCACCTACGAGTTTGGAGCTATGCGTAGTGATTGCTTAGTGCAATTCTCCATTCTCAACCTTTTTCGGAGCCCCATGAATTGCGTTTTCGTTCATGTGTCCTCCACCTTCGATTTTGGAGCTATGCGTAGTGATTGCTTAGTGCAATTCTCCATTCTCAACCTTTTTCGGAGCCCATGAATTGCGTTTTCGTTCATGTGTCATCCTCCTTCGAGTTTGGAGCCATGCGTAGTGATTGCTTAGTGCAAATCTCCATTCTCAACCTTTTTCGGAGCCCCATGAATTTCGTTTTCGTTCATGTGTCCTCCACCTTCGAGTTTGGCGCTATGCGTAGTGATTGCTTAGTACAATTCTCCATTCTCAACCTTTTTCGGAGGCCCATGAATTGCGTTTTCGTTCATGCATCCTCCACCTTCGAGTTTGGAGTTATGCGTAGTGATTGCTTAGTGCAATTCTCCATTCTCAACCTTTTTCGGAGCCCCATGAATTGCGTTTTCGTTCATGTGTCCTCCACCTTCGAGTTTGGAGCTATGCGTAGTGATTGCTTAGTGCAGTTCTCCATTCTCAACCTTTTTCGGAGCCCCATGAATTGCGTTTTCGTACATGTGTCCTCCACCTTCGAGTTTGGAGCTATGCGTAGTGATTGCTTAGTGCAAATCTCCATTCTCAACCCTTTTTCGGATCCCCATGAATTACGTTTTCGTTCATGTGTCCTCCACCTTGGAGTTTGGACCTATGCGTAGTGATTGCTTAGTGCAATTCTCCATTCTCAACCTTTTTCGGAGCCCCATGAATTGCGTTTTCGTTCATGAGTCCTCCACCTTTGAGTTTGAAGCTCTGCGTAGTGATTGCTTAGTGCAACTCTCCATTCTCAACCTTTTTCGGAGCCCCATGAATTGCGTTTTCGTACATGTGTCCTCCACCTTCGAGTTTGGAGCTATGCGTAGTGATTGCTTAGTGCAATTCTCCATTCTCAACCTTTTTCGGAGCCCCATGAATTGCGTTTTCGTTCATGAGTCCTCCACCTTTGAGTTTGGAGCTCTGCGTAGTGATTGCTTAGTGCAATTCTCCATTCTCAACCTTTTTCGGAGCCCCATGAATTGCATCTTTGTACATGTGTCCTCCACTTTCGAGTTTGGAGCTATGCGTAGTGATTGCTTAGTGCAATTCTCCATTCTCAACCTTTTTCGGAGCCCCATGAATTGTGTTTTCGTACATGTGTCCTCCACCTTCGAGTTTGGAGCTATGCGTAGTGATTGCTTAGTGCAAATCTCCATTCTCAACCCTTTTTCGGAGCCCCATGAATTACGTTTTCGTTCATGTGTCCTCCACCTTGGAGTTTGGAGCTATGCGTAGTGATTGCTTAGTGCAATTCTCCATTCTCAACCTTTTTCGGAGCCCCATGAATTGCGTTTTCGTTCATGAGTCCTCCACCTTTGAGTTTGAAGCTCTGCGTAGTGATTGCTTAGTGCAACTCTCCATTCTCAACCTTTTTCGGAGCCCCATGAATTGCGTTTTCGTACATGTGTCCTCCACCTTCGAGTTTGGAGCTATGCGTAGTGATTGCTTAGTGCAATTCTCCATTCTCAACCTTTTTCGGAGCCCCATGAATTGCGTTTTCGTTCATGAGTCCTCCAGCTTTGAGTTTGGAGCTCTGCGTAGTGATTGCTTAGTGCAATTCTCCATTCTCAACCTTTTTCGGAGCCCCATGAATTGCATCTTTGTACATGTGTCCTCCACTTTCGAGTTTGGAGCTATGCGTAGTGATTGCTTAGTGCAATTCTCCATTCTCAACCTTTTTCGGAGCCCCATGAATTGTGTTTTCGTTCATGTGTCCTCCTCCTTCGAGTTGGGAGCTATGCGTACTGATTGCTTAGTGCAATTCTCCATCCTCAACCCTTTTTCGAAGCCCATGAATTACGTTTTCATTCATGCGTCCTCCACCTTTGAGTTTGGAGCCATGCGTAGTGATTGCTTAGTGCATTTCTCCATTCTTAACCTTTTTCGGAGCCCCATGAATTACGTTTTCGTTCATGTGTCCTCCACCTTCGAGTTTGGAGCTATGCGTAGTGATTGCTTAATTCAATTCTCCATTCTCAACCTTTTTCGGAGCCCCATGAATTGCGTTTTCGTTCATGAGTCCTCCACCTTTGAGTTTGGAGCTCTGCGTAGTGATTGGTTAGTGCAATTCTCCATTCTCAACCTTTTTCGGAGCCCCATGAATTGCGTTTTCGTTCATGTGTCCTCCACCATCGAGTTTGGAGCTATGCGTAGTGATTGCTTAGTGCAATTCTCCATTCTCAACCTTTTTCGGAGCCCCATGAATTGTGTTTTCATTCATGTGTCCTCCTCCTTCGAGTTTGGAGCTATGCGTAGTGATTGCTTAGTGCAATTCTCCATCCTCAACCCTTTTTCGAAGCCCATGAATTTCGTTTTCGTTCATGCGTCCTCCACCTTCGAGTTTGGAGCCATGTGTAGTTATTGCTTAGTGCAATTCTCTATTCTTAACCTATTTCGGAGCCCCATGAATTTCGTTTTCGTTCATGATTCCGAAAAAGGTTGAGAATGGAGAATTGCACTGAGCAATCACTACGCATGGCTCCAAACTCGAAGGTGGAGGACGCATGAACGAAAACGCAATTGATGGGCTCCGAAAAAGGGTTGAGAATGGAGAATTGAACTAAGCAATCACTACGCATAACTCCAAACTCGAAGGTTGAGGACACATGAACGAAAACGCAATTCATGGGGTTCCGAAAAAGGGTTGGTCGGCAGGACCGAACGATCCACCGGGTCTTTCCACCTACAAAAGCAAACATGCTTTTTGCAAAGAAAAATAAATCATTTGCGAGAGCACCATATCTTAGAGAAACAATATACTTGTGCCAAGGGTAATCTTCCTTGTAATCGAGAATGAAGGGTAGGATGTCAACTTTTAGCTTTTAAATGAACATGCAAGGGGAAACATCGGGCTAAGCTGAAAATAAATCACTCATAGTGTATATGACTCACAAGGCAAGTGTTTTATCCTATTCCCAAACCATAACTGCACCATGACTCTATTTTGCACACGACTTACTATCAAATTAAAGATCAAACGTACGATCACGGACCAATAGGATTTTCTCGAGGGTGGTGTTTTTGGAGAGGAAGCTGGGTGTTTCGGTTTTTTCCTCTTTGTTCATGTGGGGTGGGATATTGCCAGTCGAGAATGATTTCGAGTGGCAATCTGGCTTGAAGAATTTATGTCCTCTTTCTTTCATTAATCGAGAATTGCTTCTTTTCCCTTTTCACTTCCCTTCGACCTTCGACCGGGAATCTTTCCTCTTCTTTTTTGTTCTTTTCTATATTTTCATCTTTTTTCTTTTTCTTTCTTTCCATTTCTTCCTTTTCTTTCTTTTCACTTCTCCTTTCCCATCCTTTTGTTTGGGAAATCGGGTTTTAGCATTCTATTCGCCCTCCCTTGAGGAGATTCCGTTGTCCTTTGCTTCGGGGAAGGAATGAGGATTCTTTTTTATAGGCCAAGGTTCAAAAAGTCTAAGGTTGTGTTTCAATGGGGTCTTTTATCGTGGGAACCCAATCTTGATATCTGGGGCGAAACAAATTTGGGTGTGAAGGTGTCGATTTCGGGCCGAGCTTCCATATTGCTCCATAAGGCACGCGTGACAATGATGATTTGAAAACAACGTGCAAAATTAGTCATGGCTACAGCCAGGTGGGCCCTCAAGCATCCTGTTTATGGCATTGTGATACTATGGTTGGGAATTTACACAGACAGACCCAACGTTTCCAAGTTATATTCTTTCATCAGTTCAATGAATTCATCCATCCTTATCTCGGTTCATTCCGGAAAATAAACTCTTAGCACCAGTCCCTTGTTTCCAGAAGATACGTTTGCTCTTTACGAATGATTTATACTTCTTAACTATAACATGTCGACCTTTGGGGTCTTTCTTTCTTTTTCCTTTTTGTTTCATTTTTATATATTCACAAAATTATACACCTATGGTCCTCTATGAAGAAATTTTTCTTTGTACATCTACACTCTTATACATGACAAACTTTTTCTGTACACGCATTGGAATTCTCTCTCTTTACGTCACATGATCAACCCTATTTACATTCAAAGATCTTTTTCGTTTTTCTCCAACACACACCTTTGGCTCATACAAAAGTTCCTTTATATACATTCGTTGCTCACACACACAAGAATTTCTCTCCACGCATCACTTACACACACATTTTCCTTTTACATACAGGTATATATACAAAAACACTTTTTCTTTTCTTTACGAACACGACTATTATTCACAACGCTTCTATCTTTTTATTAGGATTTTTGGTTCATTTTACTTTTAGGACAACGTTCCTAAATGAAAAACTCTACACGGTTCCGGAATTTCAACAAACACTATCGACAACAATGAAACAAGTACCGACGTAACAAATCAAACGATATGTATGTACAAAACAAAAGTCAAAACATGAAACAAACGTTAGTCCCTTAGTCAAACAAAAATAAGATGATATGTAAACAGAAAAAAACAAATGGAACCAAAAAAGAAATATGGATCAAGGGATCTCCCAATCATGTTGCCCCGCTTCCTCCTAAGAAATCAAGTAAATCGGTCATCTCCGCGTCCTCACGGGCCTCATCTGCCTTGTTGGGAGCCTCTGCTGGTGCCTCTCCTGCCCGAGCCTCAGGCCAATCTCCAGGCCATGCGACCTCTGCCCTGAACAGGTCTGGAGTAGGGCACGGAAAAGAAGTAAAGCCCTAGCTCTGCAGGCTGAGGCTCATCTGATAAAGACAATCATGGGTCTGTACATGTGCCCGGTGGTTGGCCGCCTGCTAGCGAACCAAATGCCGCAAATACTGCTCCGTATCAAACAATCCGGCTGGACCAGCCTGATGAGGTGGCGGCGCGTCTGCGGCCTGCGGAGCATCCCCCTGGACCTGTCTCTGCGTGCAATACTTCTCAATAAAAGCTTGGGTGATGGGCGGCCGAATCACCTTGCTAGGTGCGACAGGGACTTCGAACGATTGGCAGAGTCCTGTGATCAAGGCGGGAAATCCCAGGGCCCTATTGGACTTATCCGGGTCCAGAAGGTGCCTGGTAGGCGCCATACCTGCAAATATATAGATGGCATCAGCGATTAGCTGAGCCACGTGAATGCTCATCCACGTCAGGATGGCGTACACCAGCTGACACTTCGGCAGGGGGAGGTCAGAATTATGGTCGCTGGGCTGGATGTTGCTGAGCAGCAAAGTCATCCAGATATGAGTCAGGGTGGTCATGCTGGTGCGCATGATCCGCACCCGTCTCCCGACAGCAGTCCGGGCAAAATCCTGCCCCGGTATACATAGCAACTGGGCGATGGCCTCCTCGTCGAACCCATCGGACCGGTTCCTCCTCTGGCCATACTCGCACTCCTGACCCTCTTACAACACTAAAGGATATCCCAGGAGCTGGCCGATAGCATCTGCATCAAACGGGATCCACTGACCCCTCACCCAAGACCTCATATCTCGCACGCCCTCCTCTGTAGGCCAAGCATTGGCATAAAATTCGAGGACTATGTCTGGATTGAACTTGGCCATGGGGGTAACTAGTGATGTCCACCGCCAGCGAACTCTCTCCTCCTGGAAATTGGTATACTCATCGTCCCTGAGCTAGACGCGTCGCTCCCGGAGAAATGACCATCCCTTGATGGCCTCGAAGCGCTGCTGGTGTTCAACGCTCTTAAAGCGGTGACTGTCATACTCGGGAGCGGAACTAGTTCCTTCGGCCGTTTTATCTTTCCTGGATCTCTTTGAGGCAAGTTTCCTCGGGGCCATTTCCCGTGAGAACAAACATTTGGAAGTTAGTTTTACAAGATAATGCTTATCTTAACGCAAAAATGTCGTGCTAACCCCCCCTAATTTAGACCAAACTCATGTAACCCATTTATGTACACCCGCATGTGTAGAAAATATCCTATTACTCATGTCAACATACAAGAGCATCAAACATATTCTAATTGCCATACACCTATATACACTATGAAAAAAAAGAAAACACACTTTCGTGCTCAAAGTGTTGCGTCAAACTTTACACCTAATTTATATCCTAAACATTTGCTATCACAAACTACTTACATACATTTGAAGTACACCATACAAATTTTTATTGTTTCACTCATATTTATTTATATGCATATTGGAAAGCTAATTACATCCTGCACATATTTGCATTCAAAAAGGCATTCCACACTATCATACATTCATTTATGATTAGTGAATTTCATGCTCCTTATATTTACCTATGTATACACACTATTGCAAGGTGTTTTCCACACTACCTTTATGTAAAGTATCAAACATGGGGCAGCCCAAATTCGAGCAAAAACTCTCACAAGCAAATCCTAATTTTCATGTTTTTTTTTCTAATTCTAAAACCAAATTTTGGATTCCTAGCCATATGCATGTTTCATTGCATTGAAGCTACAAGTTTGGGTTCCTAAGCTTGGAATTGCATTTGGGCACCTATTTTGAATCTCCTATGCTGTACCTACATATAAGAAACAGTCCCACTCTCCCAATTTTACAAAATCATATTCATACATCATTGGGGCATTTCACCGAGCACTTGGTGAGCGCATGTTTGGACATAAATTGCAAGAGGATGGAGACAATGTGGCATGCCCCATTGCTTCAGAATACAGCATAGGCCTAAGGCCTTCTCATTCAAATCCTCAACTCAAGAAAACAAGCATAAAAACAAACCAAAACTGCCCCACAAATATAAGCACATTCTCACAATTTGGAGCACCAAAAGATGAAGAAAATATATCAATGGGAAGCTAAAAACATCAAGGATTGAATACTTACTTGTTGGAGTGAATAATAACACCAAAAATGAAAGCAAAAGGCAACCGAAAGTGGCTTGAGGGAGCAAGAACCGCAAGCCTTCGTGAGTCCTCTCTTTTGAATGGGGGGGGGGGGGGAGTTTTTGGATGCAAAAACGTTCCCCTCCCTCGTTTTTATAATTTGGGTGCAGGGGTTGCTCGCCCAGGCGAGCTAACCTGCCATTTTTTTTTTAGGGGAACATTGACCATGTCTCCTCCTCCCTTACGGGTTAGCGTTTGCCTACTTGAACTTACTTAAATTAGAATTAGGTGTCGATTACTTATTTAAAACAAACAATAGTAAAAGAAACTGCGAATGCAAAGGATACTGGGCTGCCTTGCAGCGACGTTCTCTGCTTGTTTAGCACCGGGAAGGGGCAACGATCGGTCGGTCCTGACCCTATCCCCACTTGCATCCGTCCCTATGTACCTGTAAGTAGGAAACAAAATCCGTGGCCAATCGTGTCCAATCACCATCTTACCTTGGTTGATTTCCGCAATCAACTTGTCTTGACTTCTAACCGTGACCTAAGAAGGCCCTGCCCCTGTTACCACAAAATATGCATGTGTATGTGCATGTATGAATGTTCCTAATGCGATGACTTTCTTTTAGTGAGGGCTGGTTAGATTCAATTTTAAATAAGCGTTTGGGGCACCCCATACACCGAGCAAAGAGGGCTCAAGTTATAACAAATCTAAAACACAAGGTTTGAAAAAAAAGGGAGGACTGAAACCTCGCCCATCTTTAAAGAAACGAGACAAATACAGTGAATGGGAATCCCAAGAGGAAACCAAAAAGAACGAGAACAACTCAAAAATAAAAAAAAGATGCAACGGTCCTCTCGATTGCCCCAGACTTCAAGCGTAATATCGTTTAACTATATCGAAGTTCACGGGCGAGGGCAGCTCCTCGCCATCCATGTCGGTGAGTATCAGAGCACCCTTAGAAAAAGCTCTTTTCACCACGAAAGGTCCTTCATAATTCGGGGCCCACTTGCCTCGACTATCCTTAACAGTGTGGGACATCTTTTTCAGCACAAGGTCACCCTCGTTGAACTTGCACGGGCGTACCTTCTTATCGGATGCGTTCTTTACTCTTCGTTGATACAGACGCCCATGGCTCATGGCTGTCAAACGCTTACATTCAATGAGGTTGAGTTGGTCGTAGCGTGCTTGAGCCCATTCTGACTCTTCTAGGCCTGACTCCGCCATTATCCTCTGAGAAGGAACTTCCACCTCAAACGGGAGTACTGCTTCCATCCCATAAACTAAGGAATACGATGTTGCCCCAGTAGAAGTTCGTACCGAGGTTCTATATCCGTGCAGGGCGAAAGGCAACATCTCATGCCAATCTGATGCAATCCTACCCCCCAAGGGCATTGGATAGAAGACTCCAAGAAGATTGGGTCAAAAATGCAAGAGAAGGCCCTAGGGTTCTCATGAGCCTTAGGGTAGATTTCGGGCCCATGGGCTAAGTATGAGCCCACTTATCTTGGTACATATTAGATTAAGGTTTCATTAATTTTGGGCCTTGTATTTAGGGCTCCATAATGTAGGTAGGGTACCCTAGAAATATAGGATTTTTCAGCCCTTGTATTTTAGGGCACCTAGACTAGTTTTTGTATTAGGGGTAGTTTTGTAATTTCACATGCACTAAGTGGATATTTGATGTGTGTGGTTGGAAATAAATTTAATTGAATTGGTAGAAGCCCAATCCAATTAAATTTTAGAGGGGGAGGTGAGCATTTGCTTACTACACCCCATTGCCACATCATATAGTCACACTTTGTGCATGTCCTTCATGCTTTTCATGCCTCATGACACCTAAGCACACTTAGTGGAGAATCTTGGAATTGATCTTGGATTAGTGGGCTGAACCATAACTAAAATTCACTAATCATAATTAGTGAAATTTTGGCTCCAAAGTTTGGCTCCACAAATTCAATTTCAAATTCAAGTGAAATTTGAATTTCCCTCCAATTTTGTGTGACACTTAGGCTATAAATAGAGGTCATGTGTGTGCATTTTTTTTAAACTTTGATCATTTGAGTATTAACTTCAGATTTCAGAGCTCCTTTTGAGCACAAAATTTCGTGCTCTTCTCTCCCTCTCCCTTCATTCATCTCCTTCTTCCTCCAAGCTCTTATCCATGACCTCCTATGGTGGTGAGCTTCTTCTAGACTCATCTTCTCCTTGAAGTGGCGTCTCCTCTCCCTCTTCCTTCTCCATTCCGCTGCCATTCATCTTCCAAGAAGCAAAGGAATCCATTGATGAAGAAGATCCTAGGCCTACAAGCTCCAATGGAGCTTGCACCATGTGGTATCAGAGCATCTTCATCTAGGTGTTGAGGAAAGAATCCATGAGTTTCAAGAACCTCTGGATTTGAGGTCAAATCCTTTTCAAGGGGGAGGGAATGATGCAATCCTACCCCCCAAGGGCATTGGATAGAAGACTCCAAGAAGATTGGGTCAAAAATGCAAGAGAAGGCCCTAGGGTTCTCATGAGCCTTAGGGTAGATTTCGGGCCCATGGGCTAAGTATGAGCTCACTTATCTTGGTACATATTAGATTAAGGTTTCATTAATTTTGGGCCTTGTATTTAGGGCTCCATAATGTAGGTAGGGTACCCTAGAAATATAGGATTTTTCAGCCCTTGTATTTTAGGGCACCTAGACTAGTTTTTGTATTAGGGGTAGTTTTGTAATTTCACATGCACTAAGTGGATATTTGATGTGTGTGGTTGGAAATAAATTTAATTGAATTGGTAGAAGCCCAATCCAATTAAATTTTAGAGGGGGAGGTGAGCATTTGCTTACTACACCCCATTGCCACATCATATAGTCACACTTTGTGCATGTCCTTCATGCTTTTCATGCCTCATGACACCTAAGCACACTTAGTGGAGAATCTTGGAAATGATCTTGGATTAGTAGGCTGAACCATAACTAAAATTCACTAATCATAATTAGTGAAATTTTGGCTCCAAAGTTTGGCTCCACAAATTCAATTTCAAATTCAAGTGAAATTTGAATTTCCCTCCAATTTTGTGTGACACTTAGGCTATAAATAGAGGTCATGTGTGTGCATTTTTTTTAAACTTTGATCATTTGAGTATTAACTTCAGATTTCAGAGCTCCTTTTGAGCACAAAATTTCGTGCTCTTCTCTCCCTCTCCCTTCATTCATCTCCTTCTTCCTCCAAGCTCTTATCCATGACCTCCTATGGTGGTGAGCTTCTTCTAGACTCATCTTCTCCTTGAAGTGGCGTCTCCTCTCCCTCTTCCTTCTCCATTCCGCTGCCATTCATCTTCCAAGAAGCAAAGGAATCCATTGATGAAGAAGATCCTAGGCCTACAAGCTCCAATGGAGCTTGCATCACAATCTTTGTATGACATTGTCATCTTTTGAACAATCTTCTTAATATTCTTATTTGCAGCCTCTACAGCTCCATTCATCTTTGGCCGATAAGGGGTAGAGTTATGATGCTGGATCTTGAAGTCTTTGCACATCTCCTGCATCATCTTATTGTTCAGATTGGTGCCATTGTCAGTAATGATCCTCCTGGGGAGTCCGTATCGATAAATCAACTCCTTCTTTATGAATCTAACTACCACATTCCTTGTGACATTAGTATAAGAAGCTGCTTCGACCCATTTGGTGAAGTAATCTATCGCCACAAGAATGAAGCGGTGACCATTCGACGCTTTGGGTTCGATGGCCCCAATGACGTCTATTCCCCACATGGAAAAAGGCCAAGGGGCGGACATAACATTCAGAGGATGTGGCGGAACATTGACATTGTCCGTGTATGCCTGGCATTTATGGCATTTCCTTACATGAGCGCAGCATCGCTTTCCATGGTGAGCCAATAATAACCGGCCCTAAGGATTTTTCTGGCCATAGCATGCCCATTGGCATGTGTCCCAAAGGAACCCTCGTGGATCTCCTTAATCATGAAGTTCGCCTCTTTGGCATCTATGCATCGTAGGAGGTTCATGTCGTGGTTTCGTTTATACAGGATGGTACCACTTACAAAGAAACCAGTAGCCAATCTCCTCAACGTCCTTTTGTCATTGTCAGAAATCCCTGGTGGGTATTCCTTGTTCTCGACATACTGCTTGATGTCGAAATACCACGGTTTCCCATCCCACTCTTCCTCTATTGCATAACAATATGTCGGCCTGCCTTGAGATTTGAATTCGATGTACGGCAGATCCCCGTGTGGGGCAAGTTGAAACATGGATGCCAGGGTGGCTAATGCATCAGCCATTTGATTCTCTTCCCGAGGTATGTGGTGGAAGGAAATGTCGTCAAAGTACTTGGCTAACCTCAAGATGTGAGTTTGATAGGGTATCAACTTTGGATCCCTAGTTTCCCATTATCCTTTTAACTGGCGTATCACCAAAGCTGAGTCTCCATACACCTTGAGTAGTTTCACATCAAAATCAATGGCCGCCTGAACCCCGAGGGCGCATGCTTCATACTCAGCCATATTGTTGGTACAATCAAAACCTAGCCTAGCTGTGAAAGGAATACACTGATCATCCGGGGATACAAGGACTACCCCTACTCCGTGGCCCATATCATTTGACACCCCATCGAAGCAAACAATCCATTTGTCTATGTCCTCCTACGTCCGCTTCTCTTCAAACAGGGCCATGATATCTTCATCTGGGAACTCGGGGTGCATCGGCCGATAATCCTGGAGGGGTTGCTGGGCCAAATAATCTACTAAGGCACTTCCCTTTACCGCCTTTTGGGTGACGTAAACGATATCGAATTCAGATAATAGTACCTGCCACCTAGTGATTCGTCCCGTGAGGGTCGGTTTTTCAAAGATGTACTTCACAGGATCCATTTTGCAAATAAGCCACGTGGTATGGCTGAGCATATACTGCCTAAGCCGATGTGATGCCCATACCAGAGCACAACACGTCCTTTCCAGCATTGAGTAATTCATCTCACATGCGGTAAAATTCTTGCTCAGATAGTAGATGGCTTGCTCCTTTTTCCCAGAATCATCATGCTGACCCAACACGCACCCCATAGACTCGTCCAACTCAGTCATGTACAGGAAAAGAGGTCTTCCTGTTACAGGTGGCATGAGCACCGGGGGATTTGCGAGACTCTGTTTGATCTTCTCGAAGGCCTCTTGGCAGTCACTGTTCCATAGGACCGCCTGGTTCTTACGTAACAGCTTAAAAATGGGCTCACAGGTAGGGGTGAGCTGCGAGATAAATCTCGTGATATAATTCAACCTGCCTAAAAACCCCCGAACCTGCTTCTCCGTGCGTGGTTCTGGCATTTCAAGGATGGCTTTTACTTTCTCGGGATCTATCTCTATCCCTTTCTGACTTACGATAAATCCTAGCAGCTTCCCCGACTTCACCCCAAAGGTGCATTTGGTTGGGTTTAGTTTTAATTGGTATTTCCGCAACCTTCCAAACAGCTTACGCAGATTGACAAGGTATTCGTCCTCAGTCCGAGACTTGGCAATCATGTCATCTACGTAGACCTCTATTTCCTTATGCATCATGTCATGGAAGAATGCCACCATGGCACGCTGATAGGTTGCCCCAGCATTTTTCAGCCCTAAGGCCATCACTTTATAGCAGAATGTCCCCCATAGGGTGACGAAAGTGGTCTTCTCTACATCTTCGGGTGCCATCTTTATTTGATTATACCCCGAGAAACCATCCATAAATGAGAAAAGGGCAAATTTGGCTGTATTATCTACCAATATATCAATGTGTGGCAGGGGAAAATTGTCTTTAGGACTGGCTCGGTTCAAGTCCCGGTAGTCTACACACATTCGAACCTTGCCGTCCTTTTTCGGGACTGGGACAATGTTGGCCACCCACTCCGGGTACCGCGCCACAGCTAAGAAACCTGCATCAAACTGCTTCCTTACTTCTTCTTTAATTTTTAAGGACATCTCGGGTTTCATTCTTCGTAACTTTTGCTTAACCGGGGAAGACCCAGGATTCAAAGGCAACTTATGCTGCACAATGTCGGAATCCAGACTGGGCATGTCTTGATATGACCACGCAAAGACATCTTGATACTCTTGAAGAAGGGTTATCAAGCCTTGACGGATAGGCGCGGTCATACCGGTTCCTACCTTTACTTCTTTCTTTTCCTCCGTGGTCCCCAAGTTTACCAATTCGGTTTCTTCTTGGTAAGGCTTCATTTCACGTTCTTCCTGAGCGACCAACCTCTCCAACTCTGGTGACAGGACGTCCTCTTCCTCTTCCTCGTTTATCGTTTGGCTTATATCTTGATTGAAATCGATTGTCAAACCCTCGTTGTTAGGATCCTCAAAGAATCGACCCTCATATCTATACCAAACAAGAAAAAAGAAACAAAAACATGCAAAATGATATGAGAAAAGGTGGGACCGCAAGAACAGATGAAACAAGATCTCTTTGTTTATTTAATAAGGTTTGTTTCACAAAACAAAAGAGAAAGGAAATCTATAGGCTCTAATTACATTGAATCAGCGGTATAGACTTCTGACTGGCTTATCACGCGCAGTTCCCCACTTGGGAATCGGGGTGGCATGGTTGCACATAACTTGGTGGGTCTTGAGGGAATTCCTCTTCTATTGCTGCCACCTCCTCCTCGGACACCATTCCAGCGCTGGTGAAACACTGGCTAATACGGCTGGGCCATACCCTATCTGCCCGAAATCTTGACGGCACGTTCCTCCTCCCCGGCATCCCGGGTTCATACCCTAATCCATACTTGTATGGATTTCCCTTGATATCGAGCACGTCGGCATTCCCGAGGCAGTACTTGCCTAGACCCATTCCGGGCTCAAATCCGTTTCTGAGCATAATGCGCGCCACCATTATGGCCGCTTTGGAGAGAGAAGGCAGCGATGAACTTGGTTCCACAGAGGCGCAGCTCACCACTTCAAAGGATTGGAAAGCCGTTTCCAATGATTCTTCCACCGCTTCTACGTATGGTGTAGAGGAGGGGCAGCTCACTAACATGTCCTCTTCACCCGACACTATCACTAAAAGTCCACCCACTGCGAACTTCAATTTCTGGTGAAGCGTTGAAGGGACCACTCCCAGGGCATGAATCCACGGTCTTCCCAAGAGGCAGCTATAGGCGGGATTTATATCCATTACTTGAAACACCACATTGCAAGTGTGGGGGCCTATCTAAATGGGAATGTCGATTTCCCCCATCACTTCCCGCCGAGTACCATCAAAGGCTCGCACCACCATCGAGCTAGGTTTTAAAAGTGACGCACTAAGAGGAAGCTTTTCCAAAGTGGTCTTCGACATTACATTTAAGCTCGATCCATTGTCGATAAGTACCTTTGTGACAACGTGGTCCATACATCTCACCGACACATGTAGAGCCTTGTTGTGTCCTCTCCCCTCAACGAGAATCTCTTCTTCTGCAAATGCGATATAATTGTTGGTGGTTATATGATTAACGATACCTTCGAAACCCTCCACTGAGATATCATGTGCTACATGGGCATCGTTAAGGACCTTCATCAACAGCGCATGATGAGGCTCGGAGTTTATGAGTAGTTCAACCAAAGAGATCCTTGCTGGAGTTTTATTCAGTTGCTCGACTACCTTAAACTCGCTTTGTTGGATGAGGCGGAGGAACTCATGGGCCTCTTCCAAAGTCACTGTTTTTCCTTGAAATCCCTCTTTCTTTTCGGCCCTTCTTACCACTGGAGGATCTACTTCTTTCGAGGGGGTGGCTACATCTGCGGGCTCTTGGACCATGGGCGCTTTCCCTTTAGAGGGCAATTCCGCCGGGTGAGGGGAAGCGAACACCCGACCACTGCGGGTTACGCCACTGAGGCCGGTGATGTTGGTTACCTTAGCTGATAGGGAGTCAACTTCGGTTGCAACTCTTTCGCTGGACACAAGAGGGGTATACTTCCACGGAACGGCCTTATTACTTTGATATGCAAATGGTGTTGGCTTGGGTGCCGTCCGGGGGTATATGGGTGTGGAGCCGGTCCCTTTCCTAGTAAAACATATCACTAGGGCCTTGGGGGTTAGAGGAACCTTCTTCTCTTCCGACTGCATGCAAATTTGTGGTTCTTCCCTCCCTCCTATGGACACTTCAAGCTGCCCGCAATCCATGAGCCGCTGAAGCAATTCTTCCACCGCGGGACAGGTTTCCATGTCATGCGACTCCCCGAGGTGAAACAAACATTCATCCCGTTCGTCTCCACCTCGAGAGACCATGCACGCCGCTTGCAGTGATTGATAGATGAAGCGTCTAGAAGTAACCATCTCTCCTAACCTCTTTGCCCGCGATGGCCCGTCCTCTTCGATGGTGTTCACGCTAGCCCCTCCATGACTAGCTAGTGGGTTGGTTTTAACATTTGGGCCTTGCTCCTGAAACGCTAGCCAGGCGGCACTAATCAGGTGCTGCACTTTATACTTGAACAGGATACAGGAGTCAATATTGTGTCCGGGAGCTCCACTATGGTACACACACTTGGCACCCGGGTCGTACCACTTAGGGGTAGGGTACCTGGAAGACCTTCCCGGGTGTGGCCACCACCAAATGATTCTCCAATAATGAAGGCCATAACTCGGAGTATGCCATGGGAATAGGGGAGAAGTTATCTTTTGGGGGCGGGTGCTGTGCATATTTATAGCTTGCGCCAGGGGTTGTATTATTAATTGGCCGGGGAGCGGCTGGAGCTGTGCGTTGGGCCGGCGCTCTTTCTGCTGCGGGTGGTCCTTTTACTTGAGTCGGGAGAGAATTCCCGGCTCGGATTAAAAAATTTGGGGGATTGGGCTGGTATGAGCTTTGGATATTTTGGGGTGCTTTCATCCACGTCGGGGCAGTGGTGACTGCGTGGGTGTCTCCTTCTTTTTTCCTCGCGCCCACTACTGGGTCTCTTCTGTTGTTGTTGGAAGCATATTCGAACTTGCCTTTCCGTAATCTAGATTCAATCCTTTCTTCAGCGAAGACGAGATCCGCAAAGTTAGCTGGCATGTAGCCTATCAGCTTTTCATAGTAGAACGTGGGTAACGTATCTATCATAATTGTAATCATCTCCCTTTTCCGTCATGGGCGGTACGACTTGGGCTGCGAGATCTCTCCATCTCTGGGCATATTCCTTAATGGACTCGTGCTCTCGCTTAGTCATACTCTGAAGCTGGTTCCGATCGGGAGCCATGTCCGTATTGTACTGGTACTGCCTAATGAAGGCAGTTGCCAAGTCCTTCCATGATCGGATCTGGGAAGCTTCCAGATTGGTATACCATGCTACAGCTGCTCCGGCCAAGCTGTCTTGAAAGAAATGGACCAACAATTTCTCGTCCGCAGAATACGCCCCCATCTTTCAGCAATACATCCGAAGATGCCCCTTCGGACATGTCGTCCCTTTGTACTTATCAATGTCTGGTACTTTGAACTTGGGAGGAATGACAATATTGGGCACGAGACATAAATCCGCTAAATCCGAGAATGGGTAATTGCCAAGGCCCTCAACTGCTCTTAACCTCTCTTCGAGCGCCTCAATCTTTCCCTTATCTTCCGCGAAGGGAACAGATTCTTTTACGGGTGTGGGTGAGGCCGGGATATGGCGGACTATGTTCGGTTGGGGTAGTTCATGTGGGGACAGATCTTTGAGGTGGAGCAGGGGGCCGAGATGGGTATCTCCTTCCTCATCGTCTTGCCCGGGATAGTCGTCATAAGGCGGGAGTTGCCATAAGGATAAGCTTGCAGACTATACTTTCGACCAAACACGACCGTGTTTCTATCTCGGCCCGGATTTAAAGCGGGTTGCAGCACCGGCTCCGCTTCCCTAACCGTACTGGAGGCGGTTGCCGTGGCTTTGTCCTCTATGGTTTTCTGGAGTTTTAACATGACCTTCGAGATGGAAGCCATTTGATCTTTTAAGGCCGATAGATCGGCCTTCATCTGTTCCTGCACGCCCTCTTCATTATCCATTTTTCTGGATCGAGTGTTATAGGGGCGCCTTGGTGTTTTCTTAGTTATGATGAATTTCCTAAAGAAATAAACAAAGGTGAGTATGCCACCCAAACATGAATATGCAAATGAATGATCGGTGCACTTGGATCCACCTAAAGGTTTTTAGGTAACGTAATGAGTCCAGAACTTCTCATTTTATAAAAAGAACAAAGCTTTCATCTAGCCAAGATTATACAAAGGTGTTATAAGAGAACCTAACGATTTCTAATTACGTGGGCCATCAAATCTATCATGTGTTGGCAGTAATTGATTAGCCCATGAATCTCCTCGGGGGGCCGTACACACTTCGGCCATGGCTTTCGCTTTAGCTAGTAGACGCGGGAGGTCTTGACTTCCATTTAAGGTCAAGGCGAACCTATCCATCCACATAGTCGCTTCTTGATGCAATGCATCAATCACCCTCCCTCTTGCTTCTTTTTCAGCGTACACTTGTGCAAAATCCTCCACTAGCTTTTGTTCATGGGCCATAGACTGGTTCAATTCTTCCTTGTATTGCCCTATGATAGCTAGCATGCTTTGCTCCATGGCTTCCAAGTGTTGAGCCAAACTTCTTTTGGACCTCGCGCAGGCAACTAACTCTTCTTTTAAGATCATGCCATGCACCCGTGACCGATCTCTCTCCTCTCTTCGGAGCTTGAGCTCATTGTTGCTACCCCACAATGCTCCTCGAAATTTCTCTCGGCCATATTCCTCCTTGCGGGCCCTTTTGGTTTCTTGTTCAAGGGCTTTTGCAGTGGCCGCGTTTTCCTCTTATAACTCGGTGCACTCCTTCCGGATGTGTGTAGCAGCTGATTTGAACTTCTCCTTGGCGAGCCTTGCCTTCCCTAGCTCCAATTTTAGAGCTCGGACTTCTTCATCTTCCTCCGGAGCTTCGAAGTTCTCCTCATCGATAACTTTCAACTTGGAGAGCCAATCTAGCCCTCGCGTGTGAATTCTTAGCCATCCATGATAACCTCCGATGACGCCATTACGGATGCCCCTAAGCTCCTTGTCTTTCCTCAACGGACTTCTCCACGCCTTGTGGACTCTTTGTATCGCCTTGAGACTTTGCGCGCCTAGATTCCTCACAAGGAAAGGCAAGAGACTTTCTTCGGTTGGCGCTCCCCTCATGGGATACCCTAGCTGTCTTATGGCGAGTGCGGGATTATAATTAATACACCCCCTAGTCCCTATCAATGGAACATTAGGGTAGTCCCCACACGAGAAAAGAACTCCTTCCCTGCCTTCCTTCCAACGAGGAAACCAATTGATCGCGCTGCCCCCTATCCCAGCCAAATGTTGGTCCCAATCGACTCTTCCTTTTTCGGCGCATGAGCGATAGCTTTGAAGCGAACACGAGTGTCTCGTGTCTTGTTGGAATAGGTGTGAAATCAACCACACACAGAGAGCGGGTAAACAACAGACAATCCGCGCACTGTTTTTCTCACACCTCCGGTCAAAGGTGTCAAACAAATCTGCCAAGATAGCCACCACTGGACTTTCCTTGCTATGGTGATATGCGAGGAAAGCATCAATGGCGGCTAAGTCTACCAAACCGTCGACGTTCGGGAAGAGGACAACCCCAAAAATCAGCAAAGCTAAAATATCTGCAAACGGGCCTCACTTCTCTTGGCTCGCCATATCCCTTGCCTTACCTTCCAAGTATTTCCGAGGCAGGCCCACTACGCCGTTCCGAGTTTGCTTCGTGCAATCCAACTCCTTTTCTGAATCACCAACCACAGCCGCAATCTTGCTCAAGGAAGGAAGAAAGCCGGAGAAAAGATACGGTTTTCTCCCCCCAAGAGGGCATCCTAATATTTCCTCAAGCTCTTCAATAGTTGGTACCATTTGGAAGTCCCCAAACGTGAAACACCTCAACGGCTGGTCATAATATTGGGCGAGGGATACGACAGCTTCCGTAAATACCTCCGTTGCGACCAAATCTAGAATCTTCCCGTACACTTTGCGGAAGGCTTGCCTTTGGAGAGGTCCCATCAATCATCCTAATTCCTTGAGGCTAGTGACATCTAGACTTTTAACCTTGACTTGATAAAACCTTTTTCCATTTTGATTTGTCCCCATCATTTACCTAAAAAAGGGGTGGATCAAGACTCCGACATGAATGATGCGATGCGTATGCATGAAACGGAAAGAAAACAAGAAAAAGGGGTAATTCATACATACGAGACCGCAGAGACCCAATTTTAATGCTATGTTTTGGGCATGATGGCGCCTCAACGTAGCATTAAAAAGGTTTACGTATTACTCTAAAAAAACCAAACATTACTAGCAAAAACTATAAACCAAAAATGCATGAGAAAGAATGGCACAGGAGCGTGTTTGCTCTTTGCCCCTATTTGGGAACCTATAGGACAATATCTAGGGGTCTCTAATAATTACTTCCCAACAATTTATAACTCACACGGCCGTTCTCTAGAGGTATTATCACTCAAGATAATTATATTGTGGCGGTATGGAATACCAGCGACAACACATTATAAAGAGAGAAAGCTCTAGACGAGGTTTCACTATTATCAAGCAAGTCGGAGACCTAGCATGATGATAGATTCACCTCCACTCCTTAAATTCCCATGAACCCGGGTATAGGGCCCTTTTTTACTCAAACCCGTGGGTGCTTAGAATGCAGTGTAAAGAATGCGAAATAGACAACAGTTATTTACATTTTACACAGTTCAATAAAAGCACACACAAGGTTTCACAAATCCACAATTCCTTAAAATAGGCCTAACTCACAAAAATAGTCCCCAGTGGAGTCGCCAACTGTCGCAACGTGCCTTTTTGCGGGCGAGCGAAGGTGAGGCTCACGGGAGCGCTTTCCAAAGGAGGAAAGATGTGTGGAGTCGCCACCAACATTTATTTGTGAAAAACATCGGAAAAACCGAAGGAAACCGGTCAAAATGAAAATTCTAAGTTCGGGAGTTGTATTTACGCTTGAGGAAGGTATTAGCACCTCTCCCGTTTGTCTCAAAGGACAACAGCCTATTTTTTAGATTTGTGGAAATTGTGTTACCTTAACTTTTATTTCTTTTTATTTTTTTGAGGTCGACAAAAGCCGGGCTTTTGCTCCTACGTACCCTCCTTTGGAGAGGAAATCAGACCTACGTAGTTCTTTCTTAAGCGTGAATCAAGCAATTCTTTTTACTTGAGAGGTGATCATTTTAAGGCGTTGGACCTTAAAAACGATCCATTTTACTTCGTAAGAAACTGAAATGATAAATTTTCAAAACCCTATTTTTGTGGACGGGCTTGACTAGGCGAGTTGATTTTAGCCTGAGTTTCACTTTAGTTATTAGTCAATTCAATTAAGAATGAGAAATCCCAAAGAGAAAACGTCCGATTGATTTTTCGTTTTATTTTACTAAAAGGGTATTTTTTGATTATTATATTATTATTTTACCTCTTTTTTTATTTCCAACGTGGTTACGGCACGACCGAACGGTCGGAATTCATTTTAACCAAAATTAATGGATGATACAATTCAAACGATCGGTGGAAATTTATTTTATTTTTAGATTAGGCGAGAAATGACTTAAATAAATGGCTTAAGGACGTCAAAAGGGGGTATAAAAAGTGAATGAAAACGAGAATAAAAATACATGAAACAAAATGTGGACCACCACGGGTACATAGAATGAATTGAAAAGCTCGGTTTGAGGTACTTACCCGTTGAAGACTGAAGAAAACGAAGAACGAACGATAAATGTTGAAGAACGGTCGAGAATCTTCGCGTAATTACTCACGGAAACGTTACGGAAACGTTACGGAAGCGCCTCGGCTTGGATTTTCTTCACGGAAGTAATTTTCCTCAGTAATTTCGAGAGAATGAGAAGTGCCAAGAAGGCTGAACCCTTTTCTTCTTCACTCCTCCCCCTATTTATAGCAAAATAGGGGAGGAGCTTGCCACCCAGCTCGCCCAGGCGAGCAAGGTTGCTTCCTCCAGAAGCAACAACCTTCTGGAGGAAGGATCTGGAAGGCCCAAGTGAGCCAGATTGCTATTCGTACCCCCTTTTTTACTAAATGCACCCCCTTTCTACTTTTTTGGTAATTCTTTTTCTGTAACATTACGAAACTTTATGAATTTCGTAACGATACTTATTTTCCTTCCGCAAGGTTACGAATCCTTACGGATTATGTATTTACTCTTTTTTAGCTTTCGAAGAAGTTACAGAAACTCACGGATTACGCAAAAACACCTCTTTTCGATTTCCACCACATTACGGAATTTCACGGATCGCGTAAGCCTATTTCCTTTTGATTTTTGACACGTCTCGAGACTTCATTTTTAGTGCAACAAAGGACGCCAAGTATCTCAAAGCGGCTAACCAAAGGTTGCATGTCATCAAGTAATAATCCCCGGACGAAATTAGGGTATGACAATAAGGTACTTCCTTGCCTTCATTTGAAGTAGTATCCTTCTTCTTTTCAGTGTTTGCCTCACTTTTGCCTCTCCTCATCTCATCATCAACAACTTTCTCTTTTTGTTTTTCATTTTTCAACTTTTTTCTTTTTCTTTTTCTTTTTCTTCTTCTTTTATTCTTTCTTTTTCTTTCTCTTTTATTGGTGTCTCTTCTTCCTTATCATCTTCAACCTCCTCATTAATCTCTTCAAGTTCTACAAAATCATAAACGGGTTCAAGTGCTGGCAAGGGTTGCAGCTGTTGTTTATGTTCCTCCATCTTCTTCTCAGCTTCACTCTCATCCACATGGATTGCCATTTTGCGTCTAGTCATCACAGCTTTACACTCCTCCTTGGGATTTTTCTCTGTATTAGCTATAAAACTGCTTAATGATCTGTCCGCTAGTTGCTTTGCAAGCTGTCCCACTTGGACCTCCAGATTCTTTATGGCAGACTTTGTGCTCCTCCGGTTGGACATAGAAACCTGCATGAACTGAGCTAGAGTCTCTTCTAGCTTCGTTGTGCAATCATAGAGACTAGGCCCTTGTTCTTGTGGCCTTGTGGATGGTCCACCTTGATCTCTATTGAATATATTTCCAGGGTGGTTCCTCCATTGTCCCTATTGTTGATTGTATTGCTGGCCATGTTGGAATCCAGAAAATCCTCCTGCATTAAAATTGTTTCTAGGTTGATTTCCCATGTAATTGACTTTATGAGTGGTTTGTTCTTCAATAGGGATACAACATCCAGATTCATGAGCTCCCCCACAAATGGTACATCCTGTGACCTGCAAAATAGAAGCATGTGAAGTATGTGCAGAATGAATTTGAGTTGGCCACTTACTTAGTGATTCAGTCAATGCCTCAAGTTGCTTAGACAGTAACTTATTTTGTGCCAACAATGCATCTTGGGAGGTTAGCTCCAATAAACTCTTTTTAGTAGGAATGTGGGCTCTATCTCTCAAAATAGCAATGTCACTTGCAACCATATTTTCAATGAGATCCATGGCTTCTTCAGGGGTCTTCAATTTGATTTTCTCACCTGCAGAAGCATCCAATAGCTGCTTGGACTGCGGTCTTAACCCATCTATAAAAATGTTGAGCTGTATCGGTTCTGAGAATCCATGAGTGGGAGTCTTTCTCAACAAACCACAGAATCTTTCCAAGGCCTCACTCAAAGATTCATCGGGAAATTGGTGAAAAGAAGAGATGGCGGCTTTTCCTTCTGCAGTCTTAGACTCTGGAAAATATTTCTTGAGAAATTTCTCCACAACTTCATCCCATGTCTTAAGACTATTTCCTTTGAATGAATGAAGCTACCTCTTAGCTTCTCCCAATAAAGAAAATGAAAGCAAGCTCAATCGAATTGCATCTTCAGGCACTCCAACCCACTTAATAGTATTGCATATTTCTATGTATGTGGCTAAGTGTGCATATGGGTCTTCATTTGGTAATCCATGAAACAAATTATTCTGAATCAACTGAATCAATGATGGTGGATATGTAATGGTTTGGGCTTGAACTTCTGGTTGTGCAATGCTAGTGAAAAATTGTGGCACATTAGAACTTGAATAATCTTCTAGGGTGACTCTTCTTGGCTCTTCAGCCATGATGTGGTCTTTGATAGGATCTAAATGAGAATGTCCTATAATAGGAAAACTAGAAGATGCCTCAGAAGATTGAGGTTCTTCCTCTGGAATTGTTGTTGCTTCTAAATCCTGCAAAAATTTTCTAATTCTCTCTTGATTACGCCTTCTACAAGTGGCGTTAATCTCCAAATGAATAGGGATCAAATCACCTGCAGTAGATCTTCTTTGCATACAAGAAAACATAACAACAGTTATCCAGTTCAAAAGTACAATGAATGTGCTATAACTACTATGTTAGTCAAAAGAATCAATAAATCAAAGAAAGCAAAAATAAAGCAATGCTGCAAAACTGAACTAAACTCTACTAACAGCTTAGTTCCCCGACAATGGTGCCATAAATACTTTGTTGACTCCCCATTGCAGTTACTTTTTGCTCAATTGTGTTTCAAGAGAATTTCAATAGCGGTTTACCAGAAAGCGCACCCGATCGTCAAGTATTTAAAAATTAAAACGGATGAATCCGAGTATCGAACACAGGGAACTAATGTTAGCCTGAGTTAAGTTCAGAAATGAAGAATTGTTGAGATAACATGTATGATTGATAATTTCAAACAGAATTTAAACTAAACCTTTATGCTAAAACTATAAGATGAAAGGTAAGTAAAAGTGACAGTAGTAGGTAGAAATGTTGGGTCTTTCTAACAAACAAGTTGATGCATATAAATATATTTCTTTTATCAATCATGTTCTTGTGTTTTATGTTGTAACCTAAATTACTAAACCTCGATCCATCGTCAGACCGAATCAATCCAAGCCTCGTCCTCAAATCCCTCTTGTTGGACTAGGCCCAATTTAGACGGCCCTCTTAGGTTTAGACTAATTTAAACTGAATTTCGTCCGCAAATCCCTCGTGTAAGACTAGACTCAGCTCAAGCAGCTTATGAAAGTTTAGCCTAATTTAGCCTAAGCTTCGTCCGTAGATCCCTCTTGTAAGACTAAGTTTCGATCCTGCTTCAATCAAGTTCTAAGGCAATAGTACATTTCCCAATGCTAAAGTCACCTAACTATGCACACAAATGGATGATCAGACCAAAAGCATACAAACATTAAGCATTGAAGGAAGCATTGAACACATAAAACATAATCAATTAGATATTAAGTATTTACATCAGCTGTTCATTAGAAATCCCCAACTAGGGTGTTTAGCCGGCCATTACAAAGAAACCCTAACAATAAATGAGATTAAAAGCAAAGAATGATAGTTCCTTACACAAGAAGGGGGATTCCTCCTCCTGTTCTCAGCATCTCACACTCACTCTCCAACTAACTAATCTCTCTCATATTGCAAAACCTAGGCTTTAATGCACAAGCTGCTCCTTTTGCTGCTTCTAGGGCTCTTTTCCCAAAATAGGCACTCTGGAATAGTGTGCACAAGTTTGAGCAAAAGAATGTCAAAAAGTGTTTACCCTAATTCTGCACAGAACAGGCTTTAAATAGGCTCTGAAATCGCAACGTTGCGCTTAGCTCCACCCTCGCGCTTAGCTCGAGTAAGTGGGTTTGGACTTAGCGCTAGTCTTACGCGTAGGCTGGCTGAAGACACCTGCTATGCTTAGCACACTAGTGTTTACCCTAATTCTGCACAGAACAGGCTTTAAATAGGCTCTGAAATCGCAACGTTGCGCTTAGCTCCACCCTCGCGCTTAGCTCGAGTAAGTGGGTTTGGACTTAGCGCTAGTCTTACGCATAGGCTGGCTGAAGACACCTGCTATGCTTAGCACACTGATCTAGCACTTAGCGCATGGCCTTGATGCAGATGCTTTGCCAGATTCTCCTTCGTGCTAAGTGTGTTGAAGCTGTCCTTAGCAGTGGATGCGAGCTTAGCCCAACTGCCACTTTTTGCACTTCAAAACTTAGCCTCTTTTTCACCTGAAAATGCCCAGATTTCATCATGAAATCCAATGGAAATGTTATGGAGACAGTTGTAACCATAAAACAAGATTTTTTTACAAAATTACTCCAAAATAACCATAAATTGAGGAACTATACAAGTTTTGGAAAATGATTTCTATACAAAAGTTAGTCGTATAAGGCGACTAACACTAGCCTATGGCTCGCCTGGGCCCCCAAATAGCTTACGGGTGAAGTAAGCAGCTCCCCTGGGCGAGCAAGGTTACTTCAAAGTGAAGCATTAGCTCGCCTAGGTGAGCTTCAAGACCACCAAGTGCTTTCATTTCCTATAAATAGGCATGAGGGAGGCTGAGGAAGGGGTTGGACCTTCAATACTAAGAGTATTTTAAGAGAAATCAGAGAGAAGAAGAAGAAAGAAGAGAAAAACGAGGCCGAGGTGCTACCGAATTTTGACTGTAATCGACTTCTACATCGTTCTTCGTTCAGTGTTCTTCATTCGTCATCCGATTAGTATTTGTTTTAAGGATTTGGATATGATCTATTCACCCTTAAGGGTCCTCTTTTTTGCTTTGCACATCTTCATCTCATTCTTCTACCATCAGTAATCACTTTTCTTCTTGTAAAGTAAATTTCAACCGATCATTAATGCGGTAAATCATCCATTTTTAAAGAGATTGAAAGTTAATGAATAAAACCAAGATGAAATCAACATATAATTGAATTTCTCTTCATTAAAGTCACTTGAGATTGTTTCAAAGTCCAACGCCTTAACAATTCTCTCTGCTTTTCAAAGTTTAAAACATCTTTTTAAGTTCCAACGCCTTAAACAACTTTTGTTCGTAATTAAAATCAATCTTTCAAAAAACATAAAATCAATGTAACACACAAACTTTCAGACTTAAAGAACTATGTAGGTCAGAATTCCTCATCACACCTGAGGATACGTAGGAGCAAGGGCAACACCCTCGTCAATTCCAAAAAAATAAAAAATTATAAAGAGGGAAAATACACAATTTTGATGTCATGTTTTGCACACTCGATTAAAGGTTGTCGTCCCTTGTAATGGGCACGTGGGGTGCTAATACCTTCCCCAGGCCTAAACAACTCCCAAACCCTTATTTTCAAAATTTGCAAACCCTTTTTTGGTTTTTTTTCTAACGTTTTCCTTGAATAAACGTTGGTGGCAACTCCACACGTTTTCTTCATGAGGAGACACACTTTTCTATCTCGCCTCGCCCTTCCGCCGAAGGGTAGGTTACAACAGTTGGCGACTCCACAGGGGACTTGTTAAAGAGTTAGGCCATTCAATCAGTGTGTAATGTTTTTATGGTGACTTCTTTATTTATGTTCCCTTTTTCCCTTTCATATTTTGTTTTCTCGATATTTGTATATAACCTTTGCTATGTTGTTGTGTTTGGTGCGTGTCTGCCTATCTATTACATTCATAGTTAGAAATATTTTTTCTATGCACACATAAGCACCTACACCTCGCACACATGTTGAGAAATTAGGCCCTATACCCGGGTCTATATGAGCCATAAGGAGTGGAGGTCGATCTGTGGCCATGCTAGGTCTCCGACTTGCTTGATAATAGCGAAGCCTCATATAGAGTTTTCCTCTTTTGGTGATGCATTGTTGCTAATAGTCCCTATCGCCATAGTGTATTATCTAAGAGGATGACATCTCTAGAGACCAGTAAAGTTACACAAAAGTACCCTTAGGAGTTATCACAAGAAGTGGAATTTTGGATCCTTTCCATTAGGTTCCTAAATTAGGGGGCACATAGCAAACTCACTTTGGCTTGTTCCTTGATTGCATCATGCATCTCTTCATGGCATCGTAATGGACATATCATTCCTGCATTTATCATTTATCATATTCATGCATTGTATTTGCATGTCATTGCATTGTCATACATCTTTATTTAGCATGCTTTTGTTCTGCCAACTACATACATTTTATTTTCATCGTTCGCATGTTATGTTCACTCATGCATGATCCTTACATTTTCCTCTGCAAAAAAAAAAAACAAAAAAAAAAAGAACAAAAGAAAGTAACAATAAAGCATGAAATTACACCACATTCTTAGTTACATGTGTTGGGTACCATGATGATGGCTATAAACCAACCATGTTGGTATTATACACTCATTTCTCTTAAAAAATGATTGAAAATCATGTGAACATGGTACCTAATGCATGGTTAACTAGGAAATGATGGTTCTTCGGGCATCTCTATGATATGTTGTCGAAGTATTGACAATCAAAATTTCTATTCCTTGGATTATGGGGTTGTACCAAGCACATGTTTTTAAGGAAAGTTTCATCAACTCAAGGTCAAGTATGGAAGTAACCAGCTTGCAAAAGTTGGGGCAGAAGATGGATCGAGTTACATCGCTTCTTTGTTTACTGCCAACACATGATTGAGCTAAATAATTTTCAAAAATTAAGGACTATTGATGTCCATGTTTTATTTCCAGTTTCACTTTGACAATATGTGACGAACAATGTTGTTTTAATAAAAATCTGAATTGATTCAACCCTATGTTCTACTAAATGTCCTGTGTAAAATTTGCAATACTTTGACAATGCATCATTCACATACATCAATGCTTCTTTTTTTTTCACATTGGTGGCATTGCACATTGCATTCTTTCATTGAAATCAAAATTGTAATCATTGTAATCAAAAGGAAAGAACACGCTTTACAGCACCCTTACCGAACGCGTGCTAGAGCTAGAGAAATGAGCGAAATAGAGGAGGTGCAAGAGCAGATGAAGGCCCACATGGAGGCCATGAAAGAGCAAATGGACACAATGATGGAAGCCATGATGAGTATGAAAAGAATGGTGGAGGTCAACACGGCTATAGTCATTGCCGCAAGTACCGCCACAGAGGTGGACCAGACTCACCCGTCTAGAATCAATCAAGCAAGTCGTCCAGTCCCGGATATGGTAGGTTAAGGAGGCAGAGCCTTGGGAAGTACATGCAGCCCTTATTTTGTGCGGAATCAGAACAAGCATTACTTCCCACCATATGGCTTGCCTCCCAACTATACACCACCCGATGTTGCACACGCTCTTGATGAGAATGTCAATAACTCCACTCTCATACTCATTGAGAGCCAACAACCCCAATTTGATCATGCACATGTCTCTTAACCCATGGGGAGACACATGAAGCACCCCGAGACCACACTCTAGCCGACTTTGAGCCTCACCTCGGATGTGCCACTGAGGGGCAAGAATTTGGTGGCATACCCCTACCAAATACTTTGGGGGGACCTCAGTATCACCCACAACCACAATCCTTGCATTTTGCATTGGAAAGACTGCCACCTGCCATAGTGGAAAGGGAGAAATTTAATCATATAGAGGAGAGGCTGAGGGCTATTGAAGAAGGTTGAGATTATGCCTTTGCTGGCATGGCAGAACTGTGTCTAGAGCCCAACGTTGTTATCCCTCTGGAGTTCAAGGTGCCGGATTTTGATAAGTACAAGGGGACTACTTGCCCCAAGAATCACCTGAAAATGTACAGCAGGAAAATGGGGGCATACTCGAAAAATGAAAAATTGTTGATGTACTTCTTCCAGGAAAGTCTTTCTGGGGAAACCGTCAGCTGGTATACTAATCTGGAACCTTCCTGAGTCAATTCTCGGAAGGACCTAATGGTTGCCTTCATTAGGCAGTATCAGTACAATTCTGATATGGCTCCGAATAGAATCCAGCTGCAAAACATGTGCAAGATGGAGCATGAATCTTTCAAAGAATACACCCAAAGATGGAGGGATCTGTGATGCAAGCTCCATTGGAGCTTGTAGGCCTAGGATCTTCTTCATCAATGGATTCCTTTGCTTCTTGGAAGATGAATGGCAGCGGAATGGAGAAAGGGAAAGAGAGAGGAGAGGCCACATCAAGGAGAAGATGAGTCTAGAAGAAGCTCACCACCATAGGAGGCCATGGATAAGAGCTTGGAGGAAGAAGGAGATGAATGAAGGGAGAGGGAGAGAAGAGCACGAAATTTTGTGCTCTAAATGAGCTTTGAAATCTGAAGTTTAATATTCAAATCATCAAAGTTGAAAAAAATGCACACACATGACCTCTATTTATAGCCTAAGTGTCACACAAAATTGGAGGGAAATTCAAATTTCACTTGAATTTGAAATTGAATTTGCGGAGCCAAACTTTGGAGCCAAAATTTCACTAATTATGATTAGTGAATTTTAGTTATGGTTCAGCCCACTAATCCAAGATCAATTCCAAGATTCTCCACTAAGTGTGCTTAGGTGTCATGAGGCATGAAAAGCATGAAGGACATGCACAAAGTGTGACTATATGATGTGGCAATGGGGTGTAGTAAGCAAATGCTCACCTCCCCCTCTAAAATTTAATTGGATTGGGCTTCTACCAATTCAATTAAATTTATTTCCAACCACACACATCAAATATCCACTTAGTGCATGTAAAATTACAAAACTACCCCTAATACAAAAACTAGTCTAGGTGCCCTAAAATACAAGGGCTGAAAAATCCTATATTTCTAGGGTACCCTACCTACATTATGGAGCCCTAAATACAAGGCCCAAAAATAATGAAACCTTAATCTAATATTTACAAAGATAAGTGGGCTCGTACTTAGCCCATGGGCCCGAAATCTACCCTAAGGCTCATAAGAACCCTAGGGCCTTCTCTTGCATCTCTGGCCCAATCTACTTGGAGTTTTCTATCCAATGCCCTTGCGGGGTAGGATTGCATCATTCCCTCCCCCTTGAAAAGTATTTGACCTCAAATCCCGAGGTTCTTGAAACGCTGGGCTTTTTTCCTCAACACCTGTAAAAAGAATAAAAACATATGTATTAGTGGTGTTTAGTATGTTGAAGTAAGGTAAGGTCTGAAAACTCATTTCCTGGGCATCTTCCCATGAAGGAACATGGTTCCTCACCAACTCAATGAGTGGTGCTACAAGTATAGAAAAATATGGGGCAAACCTTTTGTAAAAGTTTGTTAAGTCTTGGAAGCCCCAAATTTTTCTTACACTTGGTGGAGCGGGCCACTCAGGAATGACCTTTATTCTCTTAGGGTTCATGGGAACCCCTTGATCACAATTTAAAAAATTAAGAAAAGTAAAGCAATAGAACATACCTTTTTCTGTATTTTCATGTTGATTATTCCTACCAAAAAGTATGACAAACCTAAGGTGTCCCATATGAGTGCCTAAGTTTGTATTGAAACTAAAAATAAGAACAAACCTACCTAATGAGTCCCTATGTACACAAATCATGAAGATGTTGGGTGCACGAGTGATTTTACAAAAGAGTGTTGCACCACCCAAAACATTCATCACACCACCTATTTTAGGGATTTGGTGCCTAATAATACCTATTTTGGGCACCAACAAAGCACAAGGATTTAATCTCTTGTGAACCAAACCCTCATCCAACAACTCCTTTACTTGAGGATTAAACTCAAGCCTAAGAGATGTGGCAATGCTAACAAGTGTCTTTTTACAAAGGAGAAAATGTGGAGGTTGCCTAAGAAGGGAAATTTCTTTAATATTTGTTTTTATTTCAAAATGTCTTTCCTTCTTAGCTAACCTCTTGGAGGAGACACTTACCTCCTTACACTCTTCCTTAACCATTAAAGGTTGTCCTTCTTCTTGGGGGTAGATCTCTTCACTAGATTCTTCCCCTTTTGCTTCTTCACTTTTACTAGAGGAAGGTGAAGTAGTAGCCTCATCTTGGCTACTATAAATGTCTTGGCCCCTCATAATCATGGTTTTCTTGGTGGGGCATTGAGAAGTAATGTGTCCTCTTCCAAGACATTTAAAGCACTTCATGGAGCTAGTATTCTCTTGCATACTAGCCTTAAGGGGTTGCTTTTCTATTGTCTTCCCCTTATCATCTTTGGGCTTAGAAGGTCTCACCCCTAAGATTCCTTGACCTTGGTCTTTCTTTTGATAAGAGTGAGAGCCATAAGATTTTGAAGTGGACTTCCTTTTAAGTTGTTGCTCTACCCTTATTTTCCAATCTATATTAGCCTCTACATTGTCCTTCCCATGGAAGTATGGGAGTTTAATGTTAACCTCTTGAGGCTTTCTTTCATTTTCTCTCCTATGGGAGTGAGGTCTAAGATGTGACCTATGCCTTCCTTCATAATAGTCACGAAGTTCTTCACTTAGGCTCTTGCAAGAGTTATGACTACTATAGGAGACATGTTTTTCTCTTTTCATTTCTTTCATTATTTTTCTTCTTTCTTCCTCTCTTATTTTCTCTCTTTCATCTTGACTTATTTCTTCCACTCTTTTTTTACCTTTATCTTTTCTCTCTTGTTTTTCTTTCCACAACTTAAGGGATCTCAACTCATCTAATATCTTATACAAGGGGTCCTTAGGAGTAGAACCCTCACCATTAACACTAGATGAAGAATGAAGACTCATGTTGGTTCCTAAGTTATGGTTCTTTCTTGTTGGGGGTTTGAAAAAAAGGTAAAAGAAACTATGGTTGAAACTAGCCAAAATAAACACTAAAAAAGGTGTGAAAGATAAGGTAAAAACTAATTGGTAAAAGGAAAGCTATCTAGGCGGTTTGACAATGGAGGGTAAAGGAAATAAGCTATGAAAGTAAGCAAGAAATTAAAGTGCAAGAAATACAAACTAGGCGGATCCTAAGAGTGTTTGGATGACCTCATTTAAGGTTCCCAACAAAACACTCACTATCCTAAGGGAAAATTGCCTAAAATTATTACACACAAATGGAAGTAGGGTGACCTAGCGGAGGCTCCCAACTTACTTCCAATGAAAGGCCTTTTTGTTACAAAATTTGAAAGCAAAGCAAATTGCCAATTACAAAATTACAAAGAAAAAAGTCCTCAATTGTGGTGGCTATTCTCTCTTTAGTGTTTCACTCAATTTGGAGTGCTTCTTAGTCCAATAGCTCTTAAGGTGGTTGGCCCCTTGCTTCTTGACTCAAATTCTTCAAGATATGGCACCAATCCTCCTTTCCAATTCCCTATATGGCAACTCACAAGCAAGGAAACAAAGAGACAAGCAATAACCAAAGACCAAAAAAAAATGAAATGAAAGCTAAACCAATAGAGTTTTAACAAGACAAATTTCCAAGGATTATTCAACAATTAAAGCAATGAAAAGCACAAAAAAGCAAGCTAGGACTCAAAGAGAAACCTAGAATGGCTCTAGAGTAGAGTAGAAAAACTCTAAAAAAAAGACTCAAGAAACCTCTAGTTTTGGCCCTTGTTTTCACAATAATTTTCAATTGAAATTTCAGAACTAGGATTGGTATAAAATAGGCACCAATTATAGAACAAATTTTGAGCCAAAACAACAAGCACACTTTCCTTTCACTTTTCTTTTTTTTTTTTTCCCTGGACACTGATTTTTCTGCCAACTTGTGAGATTTTTCTTATTTTTTCCTTTAATCCAAATCGCTTGGTTATTTTTTTATAATTTTGGTCCAGATGTCTAGAAAATTCAGTAAAAGTTTCAGCTCATAAAACGTAGTGACCAATTCCCAGTAATTTATACAAGTTCGTATGTTCAAGCTGCCAGCACCAGCGATTTCAACCTAGAAATCAAGAGTAGTGTTTATGTTGCTTAAGGCTTGGATAGTTACAATTTGTGTTTGCTTATGCTCAATTATCTTGAATAACACAATTAAAGAGAGCTTAAGACTTATTTTGATTCACAAATCCAGCTACAACTCAGCACCACAACTCAACTTCATCATAGGCATCATGTAGGAAACTTAGAAAGCAAAAAAAAAGTTCAAGAACAAGACTATTTCTAGGAATTGATTTAGAACATGTTATGAACTAAATAACATGCATGAATTAGACTCAAAATTCAAAAGATAGGCTAAGAATGACAAGAATACATGAACAAATGTATCTAGAATTCAATCAACAAAATAAAATTCAACACAAACTTAGAACATAATGTGACAATTACTATGACTAAACATGATTCTAAGACAACATGGATTAAGTGATTTACACTTAGATTTTTGTGTTTTTTTTTTCTAATCAATATTTTGGAACAAAATTAAGATCTAAAGGTTCAGCACAAGAATATTATGAATGAAAACTGATAGAACCTAAAATCAACACAAAAACAAGATTCAAGAGTAGATCTACAAATTTTGAACCATAGAAATGCAAGAACAAGTGTAGATCTAAGATTTAATCGGTTTAATTTTTTTAATCTACTCTAAACAGCACCAAACCACAAGAAAATGGAGGATATACATGGAGAATAAGATGAAGAACAAGGAATTAAAGAGAATTCACCGAACAAAAAGATAGAGGAAGCAAAAGAACATCACTTAGATGAAGATGCTCTTGATACCACATGATGCAAGCTCCATTGGAGCTTGTAGGCCTAGGATCTTCTTCATCAATGGATTCCTTTGCTTCTTGGAAGATGAATGGCAGCGGAATGGAGAAAGGGAAAGAGAGAGGAGAGGCCACATCAAGGAGAAGATGAGTCTAGAAGAAGCTCACCACCATAGGAGGCCATGGATAAGAGCTTGGAGGAAGAAGGAGATGAATGAAGGGAGAGGGAGAGAAGAGCACGAAATTTTGTGCTCTAAATGAGCTTTGAAATCTGAAGTTTAATATTCAAATCATCAAAGTTGAAAAAAATGCACACACATGACCTCTATTTATAGCCTAAGTGTCACACAAAATTGGAGGGAAATTCAAATTTCACTTGAATTTGAAATTGAATTTGCGGAGCCAAACTTTGGAGCCAAAATTTCACTAATTATGATTAGTGAATTTTAGTTATGGTTCAGCCCACTAATCCAAGATCAATTCCAAGATTCTCCACTAAGTGTGCTTAGGTGTCATGAGGCATGAAAAGCATGAAGGACATGCACAAAGTGTGACTATATGATGTGGCAATGGGGTGTAGTAAGCAAATGCTCACCTCCCCCTCTAAAATTTAATTGGATTGGGCTTCTACCAATTCAATTAAATTTATTTCCAACCACACACATCAAATATCCACTTAGTGCATGTAAAATTACAAAACTACCCCTAATACAAAAACTAGTCTAGGTGCCCTAAAATACAAGGGCTGAAAAATCCTATATTTCTAGGGTACCCTACCTACATTATGGAGCCCTAAATACAAGGCCCAAAAATAATGAAACCTTAATCTAATATTTACAAAGATAAGTGGGCTCGTACTTAGCCCATGGGCCCGAAATCTACCCTAAGGCTCATAAGAACCCTAGGGCCTTCTCTTGCATCTCTGGCCCAATCTACTTGGAGTTTTCTATCCAATGCCCTTGCGGGGTAGGATTGCATCAATCTGGCAGCTCAAGTAGCGCCCCAAATGATGGAGAGGGAGATGATAACAATGATAGTAGACACATTACTGGTGTTCTACTGTGAGAAGATGGTGGGTTACACGCCTTCAAGCTTTGCCGATTTAGTTTTCACCGGCGAAAGGATCGAAGTGGGTCTAGGAAGAGGAAAATTTGATTATCCTGCTTTGATGAATAGGAAACCTGGGGCAAATGGAGAGAATAAGAGTGAGGGAGGAACCCATGTTGTGACTGTCATTCCTACATGGCCAAATTCCCCACTAGCTCAATAATATCAATACTCAGCCAAACCCTTCTCATTACCCACCACCTTATCAGCTAAGAACGCCTAATCATCCACAAAGGCCACCCCCAAATTGGCCATAAAATCCACCTGATGCATACCCAAGACCAAACACCACCCTTAATACCAATCAAAACACCAACCAGAGAAGGAATTTTTTAGAAAATAAGCCCAGCAAAGACTCTTCAACCTCCATTTCCCAGACGATACAACCCCAACGTGAGATGTGCTTATCATGGGGGAGTTCCGGGGTATTCCATTGAGCATTGTATCACCCTGAAACATAAGGTGCAAAGTCTAATTGATGCAGGCTAGCTAAAATTCGAGGAGGACAATCACTTGTGAATTCTGATGTTGTCAAGCGACACTATGCATGGGTGTTGGATTTCCCCTACAGTTACTTTTTGGTCCAACTTTTCTTTATACAAATATGTTCAAGGGAAATCCGGTTTGCCAGAGAGCGCACTGGATCATCAAGTATTTAAAATTAAAACGGATGAATCCGAGTATCGAACTCAGGAAACTAGTATTAGACAAAGTTAAGTTCAGAAATAAGGCATTGTTGAAAGAAACATTGATAATTGATGGTTTAGAATAGAATTAAACTAAGTCAAGGCTAAAAACAGTAAAAATGCAAGTAAATAAGATTGACAGCAGTAGGTAAAAGTGTTGGGTCTTTCTAATAAACAAGCTGATTTATATAAAGATGTTTCTCTAATCAATCTTACTTTTATGTTCCATGATGTAGCCTAAACTACTAAACCTCGATCCCTAGTTAGGCTAAATGAATCCAAGCTTGGTCCTCAGATCCCTCTTGTTGGACTAGGCTCAATTTAGACAGCCCTCCTAGGTTTAGACTATCTTAAACTAAGCTTTGTCCTCAGATCCCTCTTGTTGGACTAGACTCAGCTTAAATAGCTTACGAAAGTTTAGACTAATTTAACCTAAGCTTTGTCCTCCGATCCCTCTTGTTGGACTAGACTTAGACCAAACAGCATTATTGTAACAACATGTTTAAAACCAAAACTTAATCCACAGATCCCTCATTTAAGACTAAGTTTCAATCCTGCTTCATTCAAGTTCTAAGGTAACAGTACATTTCCCAATGCTAAAGTCACCAAACTATGCACACAAATGGGTGATCAGAACGAGAGCATACAGAATTTAAGCACTAAAAGAAGCATTGAACACAAGAAACATAATCAATTAGATATTAAAGTAATTACATCAACTATTCTTTAGAAATCCCTAACAAGGGTGTTTAGCCAGCCATTACAGAAAAACCCTAACAATAATGAGATTAAGAGTAGAGAATAATTGCTCCTTACACAAGAAGGGGGATCCTTCCTCCTCTTCTCAGCATCTCACAATCACTCTGCAACTCTATAATCTCTCTCTAATTACAAAACCTAGGTCTCTCTGCAAAAGTTGCTCATCTTGCTATCTCCAGAGCTCTTTTCCTGAAATAGGCACTGTGGTGTGCTCTGGAATTCTTTGCAAAATCTATGTGTGTAATTGTGTACCCTAATTCTGCATAAAGCAGGCTTTAAGTAGGCTTTGAATCCGTGATGTTGTGCTTAGCACCACCTTCACGCTTAGCGCCACCCTCGCGCTTAGCACGAGTAAGTGGATTTGAGCTTAGTGCCAGTCATGCCCTGAACCTGGCTGAAGACAACTGTTGCTCTTAGCGCACTAATCTCGTGCTTAGCGCGCAGGCTTGATATTAATGCTCTGCCAGATTCTTCTGTCACGCTAAGCGCGCTGAGGTTGTGCTTAGCGATGGATGCACGCTTAGCCCAACTGCTGAGCTGAGCTCAACTGTCACTTTTAGCACTTCATGACTTAGCCTCTTTTTAACCTGAAATTGCACAGATTTATTTACAAATTACTTACAAAAATAACCATCAATTGGGGAATTATACAAGTTTTGGAAAATGTTTTCAATACAAAATTTAGTCGTATAAGACGACTAACAAACTCCCCCAAATTTACAGTTTTGCTTGTCCTCAAGTAAAGAAAGAACAGTTCAGTTGTCCTCAAGTGGCAACCTACAGTGGTCACCCAAAAATGGTGTTTGCTTCATAGAGAAATTCAACCATATGAACTGAATATCATGGAAAGCTTCAATAAATTGCTTTTCACAAACATGCAGCTTTTCAAAGATAGGAACACACGTATTAGAGTCACAACTAAAATAAGCTAGTTAGGATGGCAGAATTCAAGGAAGGATCATCAACCAAAACCTCAGAGTCATTGTTTCACTCAAGCTTAAGTGTTTAGGCTCATTCCATCATAAACAACTAACACAAGTCCCAACCTTTGCATTTCATCTCATATCATACAGCAATGAACATACAAAATGAATCCAAATGACTTTCTAGGCTTGTAATGGGGTTAGGCTGCCAACAAATGATGGTTTTTCTAGGATTCACAAGCTTAGGTTCTAGGAGAGCATTCATCCATAGATAAACCTTCACTTTTCATTCATTCCCACCCATACTTGCCTTTTATTTAGGTACTCAGCTTTCATTCATGGAATTACAACATACACACTTATTAATTTCATTTGTACTTATAGTTCTTTTTTGAACACAATATATACAGAGACATTATGTGTATATACAGAAATAGTGTGTGCATGCTATTTACTTTGACCATTTCAATTCTTACCCAATGCCTCCCCCAAATTTTGAACAAATTTACCTTGATAATTACTCCCCCAAATTTGGGACAAATTTGCTTTGAACCACGCTTCCTATGGATGATGCTCTCCTACAACCTAAGTCAAGGTAGCAGGAGATAACACTATATAGGCTCAGGGTTCAATCAATTAATAATTCATTCAGCTCAAACTGGGTGCATGGGATAAATCATTCTAGCACGTGGTCAACTTTTTGGCTAAGTGGCTATCACAATCAATTTCATGCATTCAGTCCATACTTCAGAGATTCATGCAAAAATCAGTACTAAATGACAGTCGTTTCTCTCAAAATTTAAATATCACGCTGTCACTGGGATACGCTCAATGCATTCCTTCACAATCAATCTGACAAACTGACTAACATATTCAGTCATACTTCCAATCACATGCTCATTCTCTTCTAATGGATGCAAGCTTGATCAAAACAAACATCTACTTATTCCATTCCACTTAAATCATATAGTTGCTCATTCAATCATTCGCAAACACTCATTTCATACAAAACAATCCAGTGCATATCAAATTCAACCAGTTCACTGTTCAAACAAGCTTTTTGTACAAGCAATCAACTCAAAGTACTGAAATTTAAATAATTGAAATTTAAAGAACTGAAACATAAAAACTAAAATTTAAATGACTGAACATAAATCATAAAATAACTTAAATAAACTAAAATGTTCAAAATGCACAAATTTAAATGTCCTGCTCCTGTGATTGCTCTTGTGCATGCTCATTGAGATCCAACAATTGAGCAGCTGGTGAATTCTGAGGGATATGTTGCTCTAGCTCAGATGCTGGTGAAGATGGGATGGATTCATCAGGTATGGGTACTGGGGATGGCTTTCGAATTTGGTCTGTGGAAGTCTCATCCTTCTGAGCCATCTGTACACCTGAATCAAAATAAAAGGGCTCAGGAGGAGTGAGCTCATCCTCCCCCTCTGCTGCTGCTGCTGGCTCCTCTGGCTCAGGCTCTTGGGTTGCAGAGGCCCCACCCCCTCCAGAAAGAGAAGGCTGGGCACTTGGCCAGGCCACCTATGAGTCAAACTCATGCATGCTTATGATGGATGGTAGGCCCAAGCCTTGAAGGCTATGCATGATGATAGCCTGCCCCCTGTGTAAGCTCTAGAGCATGGAATAAAGCATCTGTGGTGTAAATACAAATTCTGATGGTCTTGCAGATAAAGGAGCTGGAAGCTGGAATGGAGATGGAGCAGGAAGTGGTATCTGAGTAGATGGAGTAGGAATGACAGGAGTCTGTGCTGGAGTTGAAATAGGAGGTGCTGGAGCTGTGGAAGAAGAAGGAGTTGGTGTCTCAATGGTGCTAAAGTAGTGGGGACCTCTGATCTCTTACCCCTGACCTTCCTTGGCCCTCTAAATGTCACTATTGGATCATCTAGATTCCAATAGTTCTTCTTAATATATGCCAAGTTAATGGAAGGGCTCAGGCTCTCCAGGGATCTAGAATCTGATTGGACTCCTCTGGCCTTGCATAGATTTGTGATCAATGTAACACCCTGATATATATATCTATATATTATTAGTAATTATGTTTGATGTTTGATTATTTGTTGTGTATTTTATCCGTAATTATTTTCACGGAGGTGAGTTTTGTTATTAGAAAGGTGTTAGTATTTAAAGCATTAGCTTCTCATAGAATCCTCTTGAGAAAGCTTCCCAAAGAAGCCACGAGGAAGCTTCTTGAGGAAGCCTCTTAATGAAGCTTCTTCAGGAAGCTACATGAAGCTGTCTCGGTAAAAATGCTACCCAGCCTTTGTTAACCGTTGGATCTTCTCGAATTTTGGTCTGCAGCTTCGCAGAACACTTTTGTAGGATCTGACCGTTGGGATCTATGAGAAGATGTCTGGAGTGTGCACGAAGTTTCCTTTCCCGAGATCATTGCTCACTTGTGCATTTTGAGCCTTGTAGTCCAAGTAGCTTTGGAAAAATGCCATTTCTTCTCTTTTCTTTCTTCCAAAACCATTTCCAACATTCTAAGCTCTTTCCCCATGACCCATAGCCACCATTAGCCACCACAAACCACTTTTATTCTTCGTTGAAACCCCACACCGAGAGGAACTGATCGAGGCCGTACCCGAATCAAATAAACATGAAAATGCAGTAACTAGGAAGTGATCCTAGGTCGTTTCCCAACGAGCAGTGACAAGCCAAATGTTCATAATATACTTGCAGTACAGTAACAGTAACGATGGGGGGGGGTTGTTTGCTTTTGTAAATTAAACAGCGAATATATGTGAATTAGAAAATATCAGAATTAAAACACGTTACTTCCCCTTGATTCACAAGCAAGTCTCTTATCCTAGGTTATGAGAGTTTATCCTTTATCAGTTTAACCACTTAATCCAACCCTAAATTAAATTACTAAGCGAAATTTAACATAAGGCATTCATTATGTGATTAAGCATCACATACACCAATTACTCATAAACGATCATTAAGCATGAACGTAAATTAAGCGCAGAGACAATTAATCAAGCACTAAGCATGCATGAATTAAAAGCAACAAATTCAAAGTAATTAGTGAAGAGGAAAAACTAAACAGAATTTAACAGTAATAATAGAACCTCAAAGAGAACTGTGCTTGATCCTCAAGGGAAAACAACGCTGCGGACTTAGCCTTCCATTAATCAAATAGAGAATGAAATTTTATTGATAAAACTAAAAGTATGAACTGGAATTGAAAAAAAAACGAAAATAAAAGAGAAAGAGAAGAGAGACTAAAACTAAAAACGAAAAATAGAAAAGAGAGAGGAGAGAGAGAGAGAGAGAGAGAGTCTCCCGCGAGGGAGAGAGGGGGGGGCCCTAAACTAGAACCTTGGTGCTGTTATATAGTTTCTTTCAGCCCCAAAGCTTACAAATATGTTTTAAATCCAAGCCCATAAGTAAAATCAAATCAAATCTAGATAAGATAAGATAAGATAAGATCTAGATGAAATAATATCTAGATGAGATCAAATCTAAATAATATCTAGATAAGATAAGATCTAATTTTATAGAATAAATTAGTCTGCCCTCTTCAAGTCCAAGCCCAATTCTAGATTCAAGCCCAATGCTAGATTCAAGCCCAATGCTTCATTAATTCCTGAAATTAGATTAAAAACATCAAATTAGCTGAATGGGCCCAAATAATAAAACTGCCTAATTAATTGACAATTAAGACCAATCAATAATTAAAATGGTGCAAAAAGGGTTTAGAAAATAGAAGAAAATGATGGCACATCAAAACCCCCCATACTTAGCCTTTTGCACTCCTGGGCAAAATGAAACAAAGAACAAAATCCAAGGATATCAGAGGGAGACAAACAAAAACATTCACATATTTCTCAATGAACATCAAGGAATAAAAGGAATGGGTAACATCTAACATAAGGAGATCCAAAAAGTCAAGACATTCATGAAAATCATCCAAGCAACCCAATCATGGCAAAATAGTTAATCAGCTCAAGAATGAAAAGTGATAAAGCCTCACAAGATATACACTCTATCTCTCAAGTGTCTAGGCTACTATTTACCCTCAAAGCACCCATGAAAGCAAACACCACATAAACTTGGCAAGATTCTAAAATTGACAATCAACCCATAAACACAAGCACATGAGGATCAAAAGGTCTTTTAAGGTTGTAATGGGGCCAAGGACAAGGTATGGAGAAATATGGAATAAGTGGCTAAATCCCAAAGGAATAGAGGAGCAAAGGGGAATAAGTGCATATTAAAAAAAAATAAGAAAATAAAAAGAAGTAAAGATAAAAATTACACATGAAGAGTAGAACCAAGAGTTTCATCATTCTTGTGCCATTTAAGATCTTATTCACTCAACTTTATTGCTTTTCTTTTTCTTTTTTTTTTTCCCTTTGAGAAACAACATTTCATTCAGCATGTCCAACATTTAACCAATATACAATGTACATCAAGTATGGCCCAAAATACATCATGAAGCATAGCCAACAAAACAAGTTGTCCAATGAAACAAAAACCCCCCACACTTATTCCCAAAACAATTCCAAAGCTCCAAAATTCCTTAAGGATATGGTAATATCATGGTTTTTCACTTAAGGCTTGTAGTGAGCTTCAAAACAAGGAAAGGGAAACAAGGCTCAAAAGGGCTATCAAAGGAATTAATTCAAGGTAAGTCCATTTGGCTAGAAGCTTATAAGAACAAAATTGCCTTAATCATTTCCAAATATGCATGTGAATTAGGACGCATCAACAAGAATCAAGCCAAGGCTATTGTGCAAGCAATCAATGGGGCAAAACACACCAAATGATTATAATGATGGATGGCTCAAATTCTCACAAAGGTAAAATCATCACTTTCAAATTGAGCTTTCGAAACTATCATGACATGTAGAGAAGAATCAAGGATTTCAAGTCACAAAATGTCAAGAACTTTTATTTTCAAAATAATTACCCATTTCTTGAACATATCCTATAATTCAAAGAAAAACATGCAAAGTCGTACGTGCACACAAAATTGACCCAAAATATTAAACTGAAAATCCGACGAAACTAACAACATTAACAAATTAACACAACTAACAAATTAACAAAACCAACAAAACTAGCAAAACCAAAGAACACTCCCCCCCCCCCCCCCATACTTAAACAACACATTGTCCTCAATGTAGCACAATTAAAAGATTAAAAACAATTAAATCATCAAAGAGAATCGGACAAGTGTAATAAAAGCAAAGAAGGAGATAGGAAAAGAAAAACTCCCTAAGTCATGGTGGAGGAAGAGTAGGGTGGAGTAAGGAAGTCTCTTCCACCACTACGTCCACTAAAGAAGGGTTCGTGAGGAATGGCTTAAGTCGATGTCCGTTGACCTTGAAGCTCTTGTTTGTGGAGTCGCTTTTGATCTCAACTGTACCATAAGGAAAAACATTAGTAACAACAAAAGGACCAATCCACTTAGACCTCAACTTACCACTCATGAGTCCAAGCCTAGAATTATACAATAACACTTTTTGCCCAACCACAAAGTCTTTTTTAACTATCATGCTATCATGGAACTTCTTGGTCTTTTCTTTGTAGAACTTGGCATTCTCGTAGGCGTCTAGGCGGATTTCATCTAACTCACTCAGTTGCAACTTCCTTTCCTCGCCAGCTTGATCCATAGAGAAGTTGCAAGTCTTCACTGCCCAGTATGCTTTGTGCTCAATTTCCACTGGAAGATGACATGCCTTTCCAAAGACAACCCGATAAGGAGACATTCCTATGGGTGCTTTGTAGGCAGTCCGATGTGCCCAGAGAGCATCATCAAGCCTGGTACTCCAATCTTTCCTGCTTGGCTGCACAATCTTCACAGCAAAACACCCAAGACTGAAACAGGGACTTTGTTTGTATTTAGATTAATGCAAACCCAATTTAAAAGCAAGAGATAAGAATTTAAAATAGAAGATAGAAGATAAGGTAAAGAAAAGATAAAATATTTAAAGATAAAATTAGAAGATAAAAGAAAAGATAAGATATTTAAAGATAAAATTCGAAGATAAAAGATTGAAAGATCAAAATAGAAGATAAAGATAATAGATAAGATAAGATAAAAAATTTAAAGATAAGATATGATAAAATATTTAAATTGCGATAAAGATAACTACTTCTAAGAAATTCAAATAAATAAGATCTAAATCTACTAAATCTAAATACTTACTCCTAAAACCCAACAGTAAAAAAATAAGGAATAACTACTTCTAAGGAAGACCGACAATGAAAATAAGGACTAAAATCTATATATTAAAATCACTAAAACCTGACAAGTCTAATTAGCCTAGATATATGGATTCTGGATTTGTCTGTTATCAATACCAGTGAACTAATCAACACTAACACACATACTAACACAATACTAACAATTAAACATAAAACACGAAAGGATTAAACACACAACAATAGCTAGCTATTATGAACCTTTGGACACTGCTCCCCGGCAACGGCGCCAAATTTGATCGAGGCCGTACCCGAATCAAATAAACATGAAAATGCAGTAACTAGGAAGTGATCCTAGGTCGTTTCCCAACGAGCAGTGACAAGCCAAATGTTCATAATATACTTGCAGTACAGTAACAGTAACGATGGGGGGGTTGTTTGCTTTTGTAAATTAAACAGCGAATATATGTGAATTAGAAAATATCAGAATTAAAACACGTTGCTTCCCCTTGATTCACAAGCAAGTCTCTTATCCTAGGTTACGAGAGTTTATCCTTTATCAGTTTAACCACTTAATCCAACCCTAAATTAAATTACTAAGCGAAATTTAACATAAGGCATTCATTATGTGATTAAGCATCACATACACCAATTACTCATAAACGATCATTAAGCATGAACTTAAATTAAGCGCAGAGACAATTAATCAAGCACTAAGCATGCATGAATTAAAAGCAACAAATTCAAAGTAATTAGTGAAGAGGAAAAACTAAACAGAATTTAACAGTAATAATAGAACCTCAAAGAGAACTGTGCTTGATCCTCAAGGGAAAACAACGCTGCGGACTTAGCCTTCCATTAATCAAATAGAGAATGAAATTTTATTGATAAAACTAAAAGTCTGAACTGGAATTGAAAAAAAAACGAAAATAAAAGAGAAAGAGAAGAGAGACTAAAACTAAAAACGAAAAATAGAAGAGAGAGAGGAGAGAGAGAGAGAGAGAGAGAGTCTCCCGCGAGGGAGAGAGGGGGGGCCCTAAACTAGAACCTTGGTGCTGTTATATAGTTTTTTTCAGCCCCAAAGCTTACAAATATGTTTTAAATCCAAGCCCATAAGTAAAATCAAATCAAATCTAGATAAGATAAGATAAGATCTAGATGAAATAATATCTAGATGAGATCAAATCTAAATAATATCTAGATAAGATAAGATCTAATTTTATAGAATAAATTAGTCTGCCCTCTTCAAGTCCAAGCCCAATTCTAGATTCAAGCCCAATTCTAGATTCAAGCCCAATGCTAGATTCAAGCCCAATGCTTCATTAATTCCTGAAATTAGATTAAAAACATCAAATTAGCTGAATGGGCCCAAATAATAAAACTGCCTAATTAATTGACAATTAAGACCAATCAATAATTAAAATGGTGCAAAAAGGGTTTAGAAAATAGAAGAAAATGATGGCACATCAGGAACCCTTCAACCGAAGCGGAATCTTGCAACTTGGCTTGCAGTTTCGGTAGAGAACGAAATCCTAATCTGAGCTTTCGTTTTCCTTCGAGGTAACCATGGTTCTATGCTTCTTCCTTGTTAGCTTCAGCTTGTCTTTGTGATGTAAGCTCCATTCGAGCTTCTAGGCCTAGGATCTTCTTCATCAATGGACTCCTTTGCTTCTTGGAAGATGAATGGCAGCGGAATGGAGAAGGAAGAGACAGAGGAGACGCCACTTCAAGGAGAAGATGAGTCTAGAAGAAGCTCACCACCATAGGAGGCCATGGATAAGAGCTTGAAGGAAGAAGGAGATGAATGAAGGGAGAGGAAGAGAAGAGCACGAAATTTGGTGCTCTAAAATAGCTCTGAAATCTGAAGTTTAATATTCAAATGATCAAATTTGGAAAAATGCACACACATAGCCTCTATTTATAGCCTAAGTGTCACACAAAATTGGAGGGAAATTTGAATTTCTATTCAAATTTCACTTGAATTTGTGGAGCCAAATTTTGGAGCCAAAATTTCACTAATTGTGATTAGTGAATTTCAGATATGGTTCATCCCACTAATCCAAGATTAAGTACAAGATTCTCCACTAAGTGTGCTTAGGTGTCATGATGCATGTAAAGCATGAAGGACATGCACAGAGTGTGACTATATGATGTGGCAATGGGGTGTAGCAAGCAAATGCTCACCTCCCCCTCTAAAATTTAATTGGATTGGGTTTCTCCCAATTGAATTAAATTTATTTCTCAACACACACATCAAATATTCACTTATTGTGTGTGAAATTACAAAACTACCCCTAATACAAAAACTAGTCTAGGTGCCCTAAAATACAAGGGCTGGAAAATCCTACATTTCTAGGGTACCCTACCTACATTATGGAGCCCTAAATACAAGGCCCAAAATTAATGAAACCTTAATCTAATATGTACAAAGATAAGTGGTCTCATACTTAGCCCATGGGCCCGAAATCTACCCTAAGGCTCATGAGAACCCTAGGGCTTTCTCTTGCATCTTTGGCCCAATCTTCTTGGAGTCTTCTATCCAATGCCATTGGGGGGTAGGATTGCATCATTTTGCATCTTTTATGAGTTTGGAAACCGCCATTGCATGTTTTACACTTCCTTTGAAAAACCCTAGAGAAAGAGACTTTGTAAACATTATCTTTTCATGAAATGGGTGTTATTTTCGTGACCTTCACAGAACCCCGGTCACATTGGCATGGTCGGAATTTCCAAATGATGTCCCTTTGTAAAACCCGAAATGCTCTCAGCCTTTCATGTAGTGATGTGGGTGTTTGACCCAGAGCATTGTTATTAGCTTTGTTTTCTGAAAATCCATATTAAGTCTCCTTTGTTTTGGCATGGTAGAGGCTTACAAGGAACCAACGAGCAAGAACGAAAAAGAAATCTCCAAGTGACGTGACGACGAACTCGTGGGTAGCTCACAATAGGTGAGGGGAGTTTATTATAAAACTTACCGTTTTAACACCATAGTTAGGATTAGGGAACCTAGCTATGAGGATAACTGCCTGTCCCTGTTGCATATTGATTTTTCTTTTATAGAAAACGATGTTTTTAACTAATGGGATGCGATGAAATTGTTATTGATATGCATGCTGGTTTTTCAGGAGAAACTATGTTTTGACGAATGGGTTACGACATATATATATATATATATGTGTGTGTGTGTGTGTGTGTGTGTGTGTGTGTGTGTGTGTGTATTGTGATGAATGATATTGTTGTCTTTATTTGATTTGTGTTGTTTAAAGACCTGTGAGTGTGAATCTCAGGCATGAAAGAAATATCTATGTGTAGAATGCGATTTATTGTTGATGCCGATATTGAGGAATTTAATTGATACATGATGATAGTGATAATTATGATGAATATGTGAATATGACATGAGGTTGTTGTTATTGTTGATAACGTCATTGAGACGAGATGATATTTATGTTGAGAATGACATGGAAATGGAATGTTGATTGATGTTGGAAATGCATTGGCATGTGTATGTTTGTGGGGGGAAAAGTGCACTGACCTTCCAGGGTCTTTGGCACTTGCTTTGGGCCACGTTCATATGTTGGATGTTGTGTATGTTCGTGGGGGGCGAACTGCACTGACCTTCCAGGGTCTTCGACACTTGCTTTGGGCCATGTTCATACATCGTATGTAGTGTATGTCATGGGGGGTAGAGTGCACTGACCTTGTCGGATGGCCCAAACGTGGGTGACAAGCATGGTTAGAGAATCTAAGCATTTCTGAGGGGATGCTTAGGCACTTTAATTGGTCCATGGTCTTTGGCAGTTACTTTTGGCCATGTTCATAGCTCATACGACACAGGAAATAGAGTAGTTGTGGCAGAGTGTACTTTGTACTGAGGGGGCTTCTCACTTGGTAGGGAACTCCTTTGGACTCCCAGGCTGATCACCTATGGGAGGGGGGCAGTTACATGCACAACCGGGTGGTCTCGACGAACTCTGCATGGTTCCTTAAGTGAGAGTGTCATGTGGACACGCTTAGGCTATTTCCTAAGATTTGGTTGTTGGTACGTACCACATTGCATCTGAGAGTTGAGTCAGGTGCATGCATCATTCTGTGCAGTCTTGATTGGATCCATGGATGGATGATGAGAAATTTTTGAATATGGATGATGAGTAATTGTTGAATGTGGATGATGAATAATTGTTGGATGTGAGTGTTGAATAATGAATGTTGTGTAAGCTCCTAATGTTGTCTATGTTTCTTGCTAATTGTGATTATTTGGACTTGGTATTGGTTCTTTTTATAATGAACTCACCCTTGCAATTTTGTATTGTGTGGTTGATACCTGTGATGATCGCGAACATTTTTCGTGGGAGCAGAATGACAGCAGCAGGGTGCAGGAAGTGAGATTCTAGTGAGGAGCCGCTGAGCCGACATGATGACGTTGGCATTATTTTGGGAGAGAGTGGTGTTTTTGTAATCAACTCCTCTGTAGTTGGTTTTAAGTTTTCTTTTGTTGAGTTAAAGATGTAAAACTTGGATTTTAATTATATTTATGAACAGATTTAATTTTCGTTTATGTGTATGACGTGAACCGAGTTATTGTTTCCTATACAATTATGTATATTCACTTAAGTAATAGCGTGCTGTTGGATGAATGTATGTTGTGACAAAATTACTTCTATTTTCATAAGCAAAATTAAGGTAGTTGTTTTTATAAAATGGAAATTATTGCATAATCGAGTGTTGATATCGTAGCAACGAGGCGGGTCGTTACATTTAGTGGTATCAGAGCAGGTCGAACCTTTCGGCCAGTGAGTTGTGAGTCTGCTATGTTTTTATGTCCATTCTCTGGTTGTTTGGTTGAATGCCTGATGTTGGTTGTTTGCTGATGTTTGATGTTCATTGCTTGCTATTAGCACTTACTCACTAGTTGTGTTCCTACAAGCTATAGAGATATGATTGTTGTAGTCATATTGGATTTGTTTTTCTGATGTCTGCTATACCATGAGTTTCAATGTCGAGTCACGGGTTATCAGACTAGCCATCTAAATAATTTGTGAAGGGCAATGAGATGATATGGCAAGTGATCAGAAAATACAAATGATGGAGATTGAGTGTTGATGTCTCGAGGCATCAACTCTCAAGAGTAACTGAGTAGGAATTTGTGATGGTTGTGATTGTTGTGTGGTTCTTTGTTTGTGTGTATTCCTTCCAAGTCTAACTCCCTGGTGTGTATAGGGAGTGATGACTGGACGGAATGATCGTGTGATAACCGATGCCCTTCAAGCCTTAGCTCAAGCTATAGGGAATCCGAATAGGGGAGAAGCTGGTGGAGCTGTTGAGTACCAGGGGTTGGACCGCTTCCAACGAAACAACCCTCCTTCTTTTAATGGAGGATACAACCCTGATGGTGCTCAAAACTGGATCAGGGAAATTGAGAAAATTTTCCAAGTTATGCCATGTCCGGAGGGGCAAAAGTTTTCTTTTGGTGCATATACTCTAGTGGAAGAGGCTGAGTATTGGTGGGAGAATACTCGCCAATGCCTAGAGGCTCATGTGGAAGCAATGTCTTCCAAGGTTATTTTGATGATGCCAAAGAATCAAGAGTTAAGCAAGTTCCAAAGATTCAAGAATCAAGTTTCAAGAATCAAGATTCAAGAATAATCAAGATCAAGATTCAAGACTCAAGATTCAAGAATCAAGAGAAGACTCAATCAAGATAAGTACTAAAAAAGTTTTCCAAAACATTGAGTAGCATAAGGAGTTTTCACAAAATCATTACCAAAGAGTTTTACTCTCTGGTAATCGATTACCAGAATATAGTAATCGATTACCAGTGTTTTAAAATGTTAAGATTTCAAATTTCAAGAGTTACAACTTGTGTTTAAACATTTTCAAATCATTTTAAACTTGTGTAATCAATTACACAATACTTGTAATCGATTACCAGAGCTTCTGAAAGTTTTAATTTTCAAAATTCAAAATGAAGAGTCACATATGTTGATGTGTAATCGATTACACCTTAATGGTAATCGATTACCAGTGACTGATTTCGAAAAATACATTTCCAAAAGTCACAATTCTTCAAGTGACTTGTTTCTGAAGATTTTTTTCAAAAGTCACAACTTTTTAAGTAACTAGTTTTAAAGAAATTGCCAAGAGTCACAAGCTTTGACTTGAGTCATTAAGAGATTATAAATATGTGGCCATGGCATGAGTTTCAATAATTATCAATCATCTTTGAATCATCTATCTTTCAATCTTTTTTCAACATCATCTCTCAAACATCTTTCAATCAATTTTTCAATATCTTTCTACAGAATTTTCTGATTCATTTCTCTTCATCTTTCTAAAAGTTTTTGATCAACACTTTCTCTTCCAAGAAAAGTTCTTTTTTCAAAAACTTATGTTATTCATCTTTTTCATTCTCTTCTCCCTTTGCCAAAAGAATGAAGGACTAACCGCCTGAATTCTTTTGTGTCTCTCTTCTCCCTTACAAAAGATTCAAAGGACTAACCGCCTGAGAATTCTTTTGATTCTTCCCTTCCCCTTGAGCAAAAGATTTCAAAGGACTAACCGCTTGAGATATCTTTTGTTTCCCCTTTACAAAGATTCAAAGGACTAATCGCCTGAGAATTCTTTGTCCCAACACATTGGAGGGTACATCCTTTGTGGTACAAGTAGAGGGTACATCTACTTGGGGGTTGTTATACTAAGAACAAGAAAGGGTACATCTCTTGTGGATTAGTTCAAGAGGAGGGTACATCCACTTGGTTTTTCAAAGAGAACAAGGGAGGGTACATCCCTTGTGGATCTTTGGCTTGTAAAGGTTTTTACAAGGTTGAAAGAAATCTCAAGAACCGCAGGTTGCTTGGGGACTGGATGTAGGCACGGTTTGTGGTTGAACCAGTATAAATCTTGTGTTTGTCTTCTTCTTCCCTACACTCTTTAAATTCCGCTGTGTACTTTTAGTTATCGCTTTTACTTTTGGTTAAGTTTCTATTTCTGTTCTTTACTTTCTTAACTTAGTAGTAAAAGCCTAATTGAAACAAGTAACATTAAGAAGGATAGATTTTTAATTAGTCAAGACAAGTTCATAATTAATTCAACCCCCCCCCTTCTTAATTATTACGAGGCCACTTGATCCAACAAGTGGTATCAGAGTAGGTATCTTGTAGAAAGTTTCACCACTTCAAGATTCATGGCCTCCTCAAATTCTCTGTTTCCGGAAGGAAACTTCATCCATAGGCCACCTATCTTTAATGGTGAGGGTTACCACTATTGGAAAACTCGAATGCAAATCTTTATTGAAGGCATAGATTTAAACATTTGGAAAGCAATAGAAATAGGACCTTATATACCCACCATAGTAGATGCAAGCACTAGTACAACAACACAAAAACCTAGAGATAAGTGGACTGATGAGGATAAAAGAAGAATCCAATATAATCTTAAAGCCAAAAATATCATCACTTTTGCCCTAGGAATAGATGAATATTTTAGAGTGTCAAATTGTTCAGATGCCAAGGAGATGTGGGATACACTACAACTTACTCATGAAGGCACCACTGATGTGAAAAGATCTAAAGTCAACACCCTTACACATGAATATAAATTATTTAGGATGAACCCTAATGAGAACATCCAAAGTATGCATAAAAGATTCACACACATAGTCAACCATCTTGCCTCCTTAGGAAAAATCTTCCCTAATGAAGATTTAATTAATAAAGTTTTAAGATTTTTAAGTAGGGAATGGTAGCCCAAGGTAACTGCTATTTCTGAAAGTAAAGATCTTTCCTCAATGTCTCTTGCTACCTTGTTTGGAAAATTGCAGGAACATGAAATGGAACTTCAACGTCTCAACCAAAATGAAGAGACCGACAAAAGGAAAAGAAGCATAGCACTCAAAGCCTCCTCCTCAATGCAAGATGAAGAAGAAGAAGAAGAATCTGATGATGAAGGGGATCTCTCACTCTTTGTGAAGAAGTTTCATAAATTTGTCAAAAATAGAAGAATGGAGAGAAGCCATAACTTCAACAATGGGAAGAGATCCCAAGAAGTTTCTTCTACACTTAAATGCTACAAGTGTAATCAACCCGGTCACATAAAAGCAAACTGTCTCTCAAATGAGTCATGGCCGGAGAAGAATGAGAAGAAAAACTATAAAGAAAGAAGATCTAAGAAGGCGTATATTGCATGGGATGACAATGACTCATCCGATGGTTCGGAGAAGGAGATCAACCTTCTATCCAAAGACTATGAAAGCGATGAGAACATCTCTCAAGAAGATTAAGCAAAAAGAAAAAGTCTGACTTCCACCTTCAAAGATCTAGACACTTGAATCATGAAAAAGGTAACATCAAAATCATTCTCTTTTAAATTTAGTTGATTGATTTTTTTTTTCAATTAACTTATTTATATGTTGACTAACAATTTTTTGTTGTATTGATTGATTGCTATGTGCTTATATGATTGATTGAGTTATTTTCTTTCTTTTTGCGTGAAGTTTAAAATTAAAACAAATAGTTGATAGTACATATGATTCTCGCATGATTTTTGTATGATATGTGATTTACTTGCTTAAAAATCATTTATAAAGTTTTTTTTAATCTATTATTTTATATATATTTATTTTCATGTAAGATTTTTTTAGATATAAAATATTTTGACTTATTTTCAAATCCTTTCACTCTAAGAATTCATTCAGCACTTAGTTTTCCTAAAAGGCATTCTAGTAATCGATTAGTACAATACTGTAATCAATTACAGCAAGTCAGGAAGAGTGCAATCGATTACCAAATGTTGTAATCAATTACAACACGTCCCTACTCCTATAAATTCAAATTTCGAAATCAGAAATCAGAAACCTCTATTGCTCTTGCGAAACCCTCGTTCCCAATTGTTCTTTTTGCCATAACTCACTCATTTCTTATCCAAATCACTCCCCACAAAGCCCAAAATTCATCTTTTTTTATTATCTTTCATTTCAACCGATTGAAATTTTGAAAAAGTCTCTCAAATGGTGGAACCATCAAAGAAGCACAAAGGTTCTTCGAGTAGAAGCCAACGTTATTCCAAGGTTCAGGATACTCCAATTCCTTCCTCCATTCCCTCCTCCTCATTGTTCTCATCGGAAGAACAACATATACGGTACACAAACCTTTTCTCCTCTCGTTCTATCATAGACCCTAAGTTCATAGATATGGATTTCTTTTCTAATGAGAGTTTCGAATGCATTCAAGCATTTCAAAACTCAAATCTCATTCCCTTTATGTCTCTAAAATTTCCTGTGTATTTTGAATTGGTAAAAGCTTTTTATTCTAATCTTGAAATTCAATAAAGTACCTTGATTTCAAAAGTTTATGGGATAAAGATGGTCATTGACCAATCCCTCTTCTATGATATGACCTAATTGTCTAGTGACGGTGTACCATTTGAAGGTGCACTGGACGATGATTGGAAGTTTGATTTTTCTGTGCATGATGCCCGCCGGTTGGTCTGCACCAATCAAGCGGATATGACCATAAGGCTTCTTGCCGATTCATTGGCTCTTGAAATCCGCATCCTTCACTATCTTATTGTTCGAATCTTACTCCCAAGATCTTCAAACCTTGCACAGGTTTCTAAAGAAGATCTTATAGTCATGTGGGCCTTTCATACCGGCCAACAAATTGATTGGGCACACCTAGTCCGATATCGCATGCATAAGGCATTGCGATTAAATGCTCCTTTACCATATCCACATTTAGTCACTCTTTTCCTTCAACATTTTAACATCCCTCTTGATTTTGAACCTTATGTTCCAATCAAGAGATCTTTCTTGATCGGTGCTGCTGTGGTTGCATCCTTTGGTTACCACAATTACTAGTTGAAGGGGACTCTTCTCTCCTTCAAAGTATTTTGGACAAGTTTGATGGACTCCAAACCTATGTTGATGAAAGGTTTAATGCTTTGGAACAACAAGTGGACATGCGATTTGATGCAATGGACTCAAGGATCACAAAGGTTGAAGAAGATGTTACCATCATTCACGACTGCCTTGATTTACCTCCACCACCATCAATTTAGACTTTATTATTATTATTATTATTATTATTATTATTATTATTATTATTATTATTATATTTTGTTTCTAAAAGCCTTGTATTTGGCTATATGCTTATGACATTTGAACACTTAGTATTTTTAATATTTGCTTAGTATGACTGAATATTTATGGATTGTGATATATGACTGTGGTTTGCATTATAATTTGGTTTATGTCTTGCTTCATAAATGGTTTAAAATCTTTTATGATTGTTTTACAAAATATGCTTTGTGTATGTTTTTAAATTATGTATGTTTTACGCACTTTGGCCTTTGGTGTGACTAATGCTCCAAGAGTGTTTATGGACTACATTAATAGAGTTTTTCACCCTTACCTCGATAGTTTTGTGGTAGTATTTATAGACGATATTTTGGTATACTCCAAGACTAGAGAGGAACATGAAGAACATTTGAGGATTGTGTTGCATACCCTTAAGGACCGACAACTCTACGCTAAGTTGTCCAAGTGTGAATTTTGGTTAGAGAAAGTTAGTTTCCTAGGGCATGTGATATCTCAAGGGGGTATAGCTGTGGATCCCTCTAAGATAGAGGTTGTTCTTGAGTGGGAGAGTCCTAAGTCTATTTTTGAGATTAAGATTTTTCTAGGTTTAGCAGGATACTACCGGAGATTCATAGAAGGTTTCTCTAAGTTGGCTCTACCTTTGACTAAACTGACTGGTGAGGGTCAAGCGTTTGTGTGGGATACCCAATGTGAGCATAGTTTCCAAAAGATTGATGATCGCTCCAGTGCTAGTTTTGCCTAACCCGAGAGAACCATTTGAGGTGTATCGTGATGCATCAAAGATGGGTTTAGGAGGAGTGTTGATGCAAAATGGCCAAGTAGTGGCCTATGCTTCTAGACAACTTAAGACTGATGAGAGGAATTATCCCACCCATGATCTAGAGTTGGCTGTTGTGGTTTTTGCCCTTAAGATGTGGAGGCATTATCTGTTTGGCTCTAAGTTCGAGGTGTTTAGTGATCATAAGAGCCTTAAATACTTGTATAGTTAGAAGGAGTTGAACATGAGACAAAGGAGATGGTTAGAGTTTCTTAAGGATTGTGATTTTGAGCTTAGCTACCATCCCGGTAAAGCCAATGTAGGTGCTAATGCCTTGAGTAGGAAATCTCTACATATGTCTGCCTTGATGGTTAGAGATATGGATCTCTTAGAATAGTTTAGAGACTTTAGTCTTGCATGTGAGGTTACTCCAAATAGTGTGAGTTTAGGAACTTTGAGGATCGCTAGTGAGTTACTAGGTGATATCAAGGAGGGCCAGAAGATTGATCCTTTTCTAAGGACTCAGTTAAAGGCTATAGAGTCAAGAAGGGACAATAGTTTCAACGTTGGATCAGATGGAGTTTTGAGACTTCAAGATAGGATTTGTGTTCCCAATGCGCCTGAACTTAGGAAGATCTTAGAGGAAGGACATAGGAGTAATTTGAGCATCCATCCTGGTGCTACCAAGATGTATCAGGATTTAAAGATGAAGTTTTGGTGGCCCAACATGAAGAAAGAGGTTAGTGAGTTTGTCTAGGCATGCCTAGTCTATCAGAAGGCCAAGATAGAACATCAGAGACCTTCAGGGAAGTTACAACCCTTAGGGATACCCCAGTGGAAGTGGGATAGTATTTCCATGGATTTTGTGGTAGGACTACCTAGAACCCCTAGAGGTTTAGATTCTATCTGGGTTATTGTTGATATACTGACTAAGTCTACTCACTTCATTCCCATTAATATCATATTTTCCTTGGAGAAGTTGACCTCCAAGTATATAAGTGAGATTGTCAAATTACATGGTGTGCCATCTAGCATAGTATCTAATAGAGATCCTAGGTTTACCTCTAGATTTTGGGAGAGCTTGAACAGAACGTTGGGAACCAAGCTTAGACTAAGTTCAGCCTACCATCCTCAGACCGATGGCCAAACTGAACGGACCATTTAGTCATTAGAGGACCTTTTGAGGGCGTGTGTCTCAGAGAAAAAAGGAATTTGGGAGAGTTTTCTTTTGTTGATAGAGTTCACTTATAACAACAGTTTTCACTCTACAATTGGCATGGCTCCATATGAAGCTTTGTATGGTAGAAGGTGTAGGATACCCCTATGTTGGCTAGAACCCGGAGAAGGCCTTACCTTAGGACATGAAGTGGTACAAAAAACCACCGAGAAAGTCAAGTTAATCCAAGAAAGGATGAGGACTGCTCAGAGCAGGCAGAAAAGTTATCTTGATAAGAGGAGGAAAGATCTGGAATTCGAGGTTGGTGATCATGTATTCTTGAGAGTCACTCCTTGGACTAGGGTTGGTCGAGCTTTGAAATCCTGAAAACCCATACCTTGCTTTATCGGTCCTGAAAACCCATACCAAATTGCATTACCTCCGTCTCTTTGTAATCTTCACAATGTCTTTCATGTGTCTCAACTCCGTAAGTATATCCATGATCCATCCCATGTGATTGAATTGGATGATGTACAAATGAAGGAGAATTTGACATATCAAACATTACCTTTGAGGATCGAAGATAGGCGAACAAAACACCTAATAGGGAAAGAGATTCCATTGGTCAAGGTGATCTGGGGAGGTGCATCAGGAGAAAATGCCATGTGGTAATTAGAAAGTCTCATGCAAGAAGCTCATCCATCCTTGTTCGAGTCAGGTAAATTTCAAGGATGAAATTTCTAAAAGGGTGGGAGAGTTGTAACACCCTGATATATATCTATATATTATTAGTAATTATGTTTGATTTTTTATTATTTGTTGTGTTATTTTATCCATAATTATTTTCACGGAGGTGAGTTTAGTTATTAGAAGGGTGTTAGTAGTTAAAACGTTAGCTTCTCATAGAAGCCTCTTGAGAAAGCTTCTTAAAGAAGCCACGAGGAAGCTTCTTGAGGAAGCCTCTTAATGAGGCTTCTCAAGGAAGCTACATGAAGCTGCCTCAGTAAAAACACTCCCAGGCTGATCACCTATGGGAGGGGGGCAGTTACGTGCACAATCGGGTGGTCTCGACAAACTCTGTATGGTTCCCTAAGTGAGAGTGTCGTGTGGACACGCTTAGGCTATTTCCTGAGATTTGGTTGTTGGTACGTACCACATTCCATCTGAGAGTCAAGTCAGGTGCATACATCATTCTGTGCAGTCTTGATTGGATCCATGAATGGATGATGAGAAATTGTTGAATATGGATGATGAGTAATTGTTGAATGTGGATGATGAATAATTGTTGGATGTGAGTGTTGAATAATGAATGTTGTGTAAGCTCTTAATGTTGCCTATGTTTCTTGCTAATTGTGATTATTTGGACTTGGTATTGGTTCTTTTTATAATGAACTCACCCTTACAATTTTGTATCGTGTGGTTGATACCTGTGATGATCGCGAACATTGTTCATGGGAGCAGAATGACAGCATCAGGGTGCAGGAAGTGAGATTCTGGTGAGGAGCCGTTGAGCCGACATGATGACGTTGACATTATTTTTGGAGAGAGTTGTGTTTTTGTAATCAACTCCTCCGTAGGTGGTTTTAAGTTTTATTTTGTTGAGTTAAAGATGTAAAACATGGATTTTAATTATATTTATGAACAGATTTAATTTTTGTTTATGTGTATGACGTGTACCGAGTTATTGTTTCCTATACAATTATGTATATTCACTTAAGTAATGGCGTGTTATTGGATGAATGTATGTTGAGACAAAATTACTTCTATTTTCATAAGCAAAATTAAGGTAGTTCTTTTTATAAAATGGAAATTATCGCATATTAGAGTGTTGATATCATAGCGACAAGGCGGGTCATTACAATCAAGGCAGGGAATCCAAGTTTGGATGAATCATGTTGTGCAGTAAGAGAGATATGGTGGCAGATGAGGTACCCCACATTCATATCCATCTTCATAATGATGCCATAGATTAACTTGGCTCTGTCTAATGTGACATCAGATGTATAGGAGGTAGGAATCAAGTTAGAGAAGGAAAGAACACTCCATGTCTAAGCTAAAGTGATCATGTTCTTCCTTAATATCTTCAATGGTTGATCATCAGCATTTAGCTCGAATCCCCTCCTTGGGATACAGAGCTTAGCAGCCAACTCCCGAGGATCAGGCCTTAGGAGTGCAAACCTGGAATAAGCACACAAATTTTCCCCCTCTTCCATAATCATTGGGTCTTCAGAAAGGTATTCAGAGTGTCTTCATCAAATTTCACCAAATGACCTCTCACCCTCACCTGCTTAGGTGATTTATCCTCGGGGTCATAGAGGTTCACGTAAAATTCCTTCACAATGGCAATATCTATGCTGCCATCAGCAAAATCAGTCAACTCCTCATCCCAGTGTCTTATCTCGAGTTCCTCCTTGAACTCATCAAACTTAGTGTAGTAAACTACCACATTCCTCTCTGTTAGTAGTTTCCTAGGCACCACAATATCGGTATACCTCTCCCAAGCTTCTTGAGATGTGAACCTAGACCGGTCAAATCTAACTTGGGAAGGTGTAGAAGGAGCCTTCCTTTTCTTAGATTCCACCTACAAAATATAAGACAAAACACAAGAGACTAGCATAGGTTATTTTCAACAAAAACAGAAAAAAATAACACTAAAATTTTGACTGGGCACTTAGCACAGTAGGCTGAGCTTAGCACGCCTTATAAAATTTTACTCAGGGGCTAAGTGCAGCAGACTCGCGCTTAGCCGAAAGACACAAAAAATATTTTTCTGCAGATTTGGCTTAGCGTAGCAAGCTGAGCTTAGCCTAAGTCTACAATTTTCAAAACAGAAGAGAGTCTGAGCTTATCGCAGCATGACGCGCTTAGCTCAGCCTCATCAGAATGACACTCAGGCTTAGCGCACAGGCCGCGCTTAGCCTAACTACAAAAACTTAAAAGACAGTGAGAGAGTTAAGCTTAGCGTAGCAGGGTGCTTAGCTCAACCTCCTCAACACACAATAAGGGCTTAGCGCAGCAGCTGCGCTTAGCCTTATTCAGAGGACAACTACAGAAGCATAGTGGCGCTTAGCTTGACAGGTCAGGCTTAGCGCTGAACAAAAGTTTCAAAAATCTTAATGTCTGAACACTAGGCTCGCTTAGAGCATAGATGCGCTTAGCGGGATCATCGCTTTCGTTCATCAGCATGAATGTATGCGCTTAGTATGACATAGTCTGCTTAACGCGTTCATCTAGAAATCCAAAATTTTAACAATTGCGATGAGCAGCCTAAGCACAACAGGCACACTTAGCGCGTTCATTGTGATTTCCAAACAGAATCACAGGGGTCTTCACCCTTTTCAGCCACATTGCCCCTAATGGGCTTCTAAGTTACCTAAAATCCTAAAATGACTAACCCTAGAACTAAAAACCTTAACTTAACAACATAAACCTAAGAAAACGAGAAATCATCTATCCTAAGGTTTGAAGGGTGAAAAATAAAAATGGAAATATACCCACTTACTTGGATTGTGATTGAAATGAAGCAAAGAAGATGCAGACAAGCAGTACAAACACGCAGCAGAAATGCACAATTGCTCAAGGTTAACAAAGGCAGAAGCTAATGGTATTTGGGTAACACCCACGTACCTGAGCCTTTGGTTTTAAAAACTGAAATTCGTACGGCATGCTTGGCGCAGAGTTGTGCTTAGCATACCCATGTGACGTTCGAGTTTAAAAATCCAAGCGCTTAGCCTAACCTCGTGCTAAGCCCATCTTGAAGTTGTAAAGTCTAGTGAGCATCTGGGGCTTAGCACAGCAGGCTGTGCTTAGCGCTTTCTGCAACATAAAATTTTCTACAATATGCGCTTAGCCTAAGATGTGAGGCTTAGAGTACCATCAAGCTTCAACTTACAGAGAGTAGTTCAAGCTTAGCGCAACAGGTGCGCTAAGTGCACTTCCAAGAATTAAAAAATAGTAAGAGATTGGCGCTTAGCGCATCCTGCCCCGCTAAGCCCAACTTAAAAGCTCAAATTATAGAATGGATCTAGGGCTTAGCTCAGGATAGCGGCTTTAGTGCTGCTACAATAAAAATTTTCCAGAGAAGAAGTGGCGCTTAGCGCATCATCCACGCTAAGCCCACTGAGCAAGGTTCAATTACAGTGAAGATGTTGGGCTTAGCGCAATGATGTGCTCTTAGTTGAACTATTCAGCCAACCAATCAGGGGTATCTACGCTTAGCGCGACCAAGCTCGGCTTAGTGCGTGAAGACTGAGCGCTTAGCGCAAGGTCTGCGCTTAGTGCAAGGTTTGCGCTTAGCGGATAGACAATTGCAAAAATTTTTCTAAGTCTTTTTCTGTCTATCTCTTCACACAAGCTTAAAATCCCTTGTTCATTACTAAAAAGGTAGAAATTAATCACAAACACAAGCAAGGTATCCTAAGTACATGCAAGAGATACGAGTGAAAAATAGAAAAGGGAAAGAAAAGTTGGGTTGCCTCCCAGTAAGTGCTCTTTTAATGTCACTAGCTTGATGCATCATGTTGTTATCCAGGATCTAACAAAGTTCCTACTTCAAGGACCTTCTTCTTAAGTCTCCTTTCCTCCATCACATGCACTTTCAGACAAACATTTTGGCTAGGTAGATCTTTGTCCTCATGGAACAAATCAAAGTTGATCTTCTGATCTTCTATGCCCATCTGCAGCATCTTCTTCCCCATGTCTACCACACAAGTTGCAGTAGACATGAATGGGCGGCCAAGAAAGAGAGGAATGTCAACATCCTCTTCTATATCTATGACAATGAAATCAGCTGGAAATATAAGGTGCTTAACTTTCACCAAAACATCTTCAATGACTCCATATGGCCTTGTGATGGAGCGGTCAGCTAACTGAAGGGTCATGCGTGTGGCCATTATCTTTATTTCTCCAAGTCGCCGGCACATGGAGAGAGGCATTAAATTGATACTGGCTCCCAAGTCTATGAGAGCTTTGCCTACAGCAACCTCACCAATAGAACACGGTATTGTGACAACTCCAGGATCATTGTGCCTAGGTAACAGCACTACAGTTACCTTCCACAACAATTTTGTCACTATGGATGTACCGGTTCTTCTTGGTTAGCATATCCTTCAAAAATTTGGCATAGAGGGGCATTTGTTGAAGTGCTTCTCCAAAAGGCCAAGTAATTTCCAGTTTCTTGAAGATATCAAGAAATCAGGCCAAATGTCGCTCTTTATCTTTCCGGGAGGGTACCAACGGATAAGGTACCTCCTTGTATTCAATAGAAGTAGCCTCTTTCTTCTTTTCTATGTTGGCCTCACTCTTGCCCTTCTTCTTCTCAATCTCAACAACTTTCTCTTTTTGTTTTTCATTTTTCAACTTTTTTTCTTTTTCTTCTTCTTCTTTTATTTCTTTTTCTTTTTCTTTTTCTTCCTTCTTCTTTATTTTCTCTTGACAGTCTCTTATTCTTCCTCACCTTCTACTTCCTCAACAATTTCTTCAAGTTCAACTAAATCATCAACCGGTTCCAGTGTTGGTTCATCAGCCAGCTGTTGTTTAAATCCCTCCATCTTCTGTTCAGCTCTACTTTCCACCGATTGAATCGCCATTCTACTTCTAGTCATCACAGCTTTGCACTCTTCCTTAGGATTTTTCTCTGTGTCTGCTGTAAAGCTGCTGGATGGTCTTTCAGCTAACTGCTTTGCAAGCTGGCCCACCTGAACTTCCAGATTCTTAATTGCAGACTCGATGCTCTTTTGGTTAGACATAAACACTTGCATGAATTGAGCTAGAGTCTCTTGCAGCTTCGTGGTTCGGTCATAGAGACTTGGCATCTGCTATTGTGGTCTTGTAGATAAACCACCCTGGTCTCTGTTGAATTGGTTACCAGGGTGATTTTGCCACTGTCTCTGCTGTTGATACTGCTGGTTATTTTGAAATCCTGGAAATCCACTTGTATTGAAATTGCCTTCGGGCTGATTCCCCACATAATTAACTTCATGTGCAATTTGCTCTTCATTAGGGGTACAACATCTAGATTCATGAACTCCACCACAAATTGTACATCCTACAACCTGCAAAATAGAAGAATGAAGCTGAGTTGGCAACTTACTGAGTGTTTCTATTAATGCCTCTAGTTGCTTGGATAACAACTTGTTTTGTGCCAACAAAGCGTCCTATGAGGTTAGCTCCAATAAGCTCTTCTTGGTAGGAATGTGGGCTCGGTCTCTCAAAATGGTAATGTCACTAGCAGCCATGCTTTCAATTAAGTCCATTGCTTCCTCGGGGGTCTTCATTTTGATCTTACCCCCAACTGAAGCATCAAGGAGCTGCTTAGATTGTGGTCTCAATCCGTCTATAAATATGTTGAGTTGTATTAGTTCAGAAAAACCGTGAATGGGAGTCTTCCGCAATAAACCTCTAAATCTTTCAAGTGCCTCACTCAATGATTCATTTGGGAACTGGTGGAAGGAAGAGATGGCAGCTTGGCCTTCTTCAGTCTTCGATTTAGGGAAGTACTTCTTCAAGAACTTTTCTACTACTTCATCTCATGACTTCAAACTGTTTCCTTTAAAAGAATGAAGCCATCTCTTAACTTCTTCAGCTAAAGAAAATGAGAACAGACTCAACCTGATTGTATCCACAGGCACACCCGCCAGCCTGATAGTATTGCATATCCCTATGTAGGTGGCCAAGTGAGCATAAGGATCTTTGTTGGGTAGACCATGAAACAGATTATTTTGAATCAGTTGAATCAAAGAAGGAGGATATGCAATTGTTTGAGCTTGAACTTCTGGCTGTGCAATACTGGTGAAAAATTGTGGCACAATAGAACTTGAATAATCCTCCAGGGTTACTCTTCTTGGCTCTTAAACCATGATTGGGTCTCCAACAGGTTCTATATGAGAATGCCCTGCAATAGGAAAGCTAGAAGATGCCTCGGAAGATCGAGGTTCTTCTTTTGGAGTTACTGCTGCTTCTAAATCCTGCAAAAAATTTCTGATTCTCTTTGAATTATGCCTTCTACAAGTGGCATTAATATCTAAATCAATGGGGATTAAATCACCTATAGTAGATCTTTTCTGCATACAAGAAAACAGAACAATAGTTATCCAGTTCAAAAGAACAATGAAAGTACAGTAACTAAAATATGAACAAAAGAAATCAATGAATTAAAGAGAAAAATATAAAGCAATGTCGTAAAATTGAACTAAACTATTCTTGAATCTAGCTCCCCGGCAACGGCGCCAGAAATACTTTGTTGGATTTCCCCTGCAGTTACTTTTTGGTCCAACTTTTCTTTATACAAATATGTTCAACGGAAATCCGGTTTGCCGGAAAGCGCATCGGATCGTCAAGTATTTAAAATTAAAACGGATGAATCTGAGTATCGAACTCAAGGAACTAGTATTAGACAGAGTTAAGTTCAGAAATAAGGCATTGTTGAAAGAAACATTGATAATTGATGGTTTAGAACAGAATTAAACTAAGTCTAGGCTAAACACAATAAAAATGCAAGTAAATAAGATTGACAGCAGTAGGTAAAAGTGTTGGGTCTTTGTAACAAATAAGCTGATGTATATAAAGATGTTTCTCTAATCAATCATAAGTTTGTGTTCTCTGATGTAGCCTAAACTACTATACCTCGATCCCTAGTTAGGCTGAATCAATCCAAGCTTCATCCTCAGATCCCTCTTTTTGGACTAGGCTCAATTTAGACAGCTCACCTTGGTTTAGACTAACTTAAACTAAGCTTCTTCCTCAGATCCTTCTTGTTGGACTAGACTCATCTTAAATAGCTTATGAAAGTTTAGACTAATTTAACTTAAGCTTTGTTCTCAGATCCCTCTAGTTGGACTAGACTTAGACCAAACAACATTATTGTAACAACATATTTAAAACCAAAACTTAATCCGCAAATCCCTCATTTAAGACTAAGTTTCAATCCTGCTTCATTCAAGTTCTAAGGTAACAATACATTTCCCAATGCTAAAGTCACCTAACTATGCACACAAATGGGTGATAAGACCATAAGCATACAGAATTTAAGCACTGAAAGAAGCATTGAACACAAGAAACACAATCAATTAGATATTAAAGTAATTACATCAGTTGTTCTTTAGAAATCCCTAACAAGGGTGTTTAGCCAGCCATTACAGAAAAACCCTAACAATAATGAGATTAAGAGTAGAGAATAAATGCTCCTTACACAAGAAGGGGGATCCCTCCTCCTCTTCTCACCATCTCACAATCACTCTGCAACTCACTAATCTCTCTCTAATTACAAAACCTAGGTCTCTCTGCAAAAGTTTCTCCTTTTGCTGTCTCTAGAGCTCTTTTCCCGAAATAGGCACTGTGGTGTGCTCTGGAATTCTCTGCAAAAGCTATATGTGTAATTGTGTACCCTAATTCTGCACAAAATTATTCTGTGGTGTTTAGGAATAATTAATTCAACCCCCCTTCTTAATTATTCTGAGGCCACTTGATCCAACAAGTGGTATCAGAGCAGGTATCTTGTAGAAAGTTTAATAACTTCAAGATTCATGGCCTCTTTAAATTCTTTGTTTTTCAGAAGCATTTTCAGGAATAGGTCATCTCATGATTATGATGAAGACCAAGAAAACTTGTGTCTCATGAGAAAATCTTATGAAAACAACAAAGAAGAATCTATAAGGAAGAAGTGGTACATAGACAGTGGATGTTCCAAGCACATTGTCATACCCTAATTTCGTCCGGGGACCTTTGCTTGATGACATGCGACCATTCTTTGGTCCTCGTGAGGTGCTTGGCACCCATCATTAGGCAATTTATGAAATTCCAGGACATGCCGAAAAACCAAAAAAATATTGATGCACAATCCGTAAGTTTCCGTGACACACCGGAAATCAAATGGAAGCATCGTTGCATAATTAAGTGAGGTTCCGTAACATTCCGTAAGTCAAAATGGGGATGATTATGTAATCCGCAAGGTTCCGTAACATTACGGAAAGAAAACAAGTATCGTTACGAAATTCGTAAGTTTCCGTAACTTTACGAAAAAAGAATCACCAAAAAAAGCCAAAGGGGGGTGTATTTAGTAAAATGGGAGGTGCAAACAGTAACTTTCGAATCTGGGCCCTTCTAGAGGTTTCTGGGCAATTTCTTGCTTAAGGTTGAAGTAACCTAGCTCGCCTGGGCGAGCTGAGCTCGCCTGGGCGAGCTAGATGGCCACCACACCCCCCGTTTTGTTGAAAAATGGGATTCTGGGGCTTCCGGGACACCCGTAATGCTTCCGTAAAATTCCCATAACTCTAAATAAGCATAATTAACTTAATACGGGTGAGACGGAAGAGAAAAAAAGAAGAAAATCAAGTGCTATATGCTTCCGTAAGGCTTCCGTAACTTTTCCGTAAATTACGAAAGAGGGGTGAACTTATCAAAATTGGGGGGGGGTGCAAATAGCAATTTCGAAATTTTGAATTGGGCCTTCCAGAACGTTTTTTGAAGCTGGGTTGCTTTCCAGAAGCAACCCAGCTCGCCTGGGCGAGCTGGGCGGCAACCTCCTCCCCCTTTTTCCTTTAAATAGGCTGAAGGGGGCTGTTCTAAGGATCCCTCAGCCCCCTGGCTATGTATTTCAGGTGTTTTGGGTGAAAAAAATTGTTTCCGTGAAGAAAATCCAAGCCGAGGTGCTTCCGTAACGCTTTCGAGATGTTTCCGTAAGCAAATCCGTGAAGGTTTTCGTCCGTTCTTCATCGTTCTTCATCCGTTCTTCGTTCTTCAACGGGTAAGTTTTCGAATCCGAGACTTTTAATTCATTTCTTGTTTTTTTAAGCTTTCCTCTTTATTTCGTTCATTTTCGATTTCTTTTCTTCCGTCTTTAACGCGCTTTTGCCGTTTATTTAAGCCGTTTTCTCACCTAATAAATGATAAAATGAATTTCAACCGATCATTTGTGTTGTAATCTCATTTAATCACTTTTAAAATGAAATCTAACCGATCGTTCACGCTATAACCTCGGTTAAACAAAAAAAGTAAAATAATAATAAAATAATCAAAATATCTTGAAAAATAATAATAAAATAATCAAAATATCTTTGAATAAAATAAATTAAAAAAAATCAATCGGACGTTTTTCTTTGGAAGTTTCCTTGAATGAATTGATTAATAACCAAAGTGAAACTAAGACTAAAATAGACTCACAAATCAAGTTTTGTCCGAAAATCACTAAAAACCGTTTTAAGGTCCAACGCCTTAAACGGTCCTCTTTGCTTTTATCGGTTAACATGGATCGTTCAAAAGCATAAAATCAACATGTAACTTTACCGCTTTTGAAAGAACTACGTAGGTCTGAGTTCCTCATTGAGGATACGTAGGAGCAAAAGCCCCGCTTTTGTCGACCACCCCAAGAGATCGTTAATGGTCCAATGCCTTAACGTTTCTCTCCTTTCAAAAACAAGAGATCGTTAATGGTCCAACGCCTTAACGTTTCTCATCTTTCAAAATCAAAAGACCGTTTAATGGTCCAACACCTTAAATGACCTTTTGTTCAAATAAAAACATATTTTGCAAAAAAGACAAAAACAAACTTAACCAAACACTTTGTTCCGAAAGAACTACGTAGGTCTGATTTCCTCATCACAAATTGAGGAATACGTAGGAGCAAAGGGAAACACCCTTGTCGACCACAAAAAAGAAAAAAATATAAAAAGGGTATAAAGGATATAAAGAACATAAAAGGGAACATAAAAATCAAAGTCATGTTTGCACATTCGATTAAAGGCTGCCGTCCCTTGGGACGGGCGTGTGGGGTGCTAATACCTTCCCCGTGCGTAAATACAACTCCCGAACCTTTCACTAAAAAGTTCGTAGATCGCGTCTTTTCCGGTTTTTCCGACGTTTTCCTCAAATAAACGTTGGTGGCGACTCCGTGCGTATTCCTTTCGTGGAACACGCATCCCGCGAGTCACGCGTCGCCCTCCCGCCGAAGGGTAGGTTGCGACAGTTGGCGACTCCACTGGGGACTTTTTTTTAGAGAGTTAGGCCATTTAATCTTGTGCAAATGCTTTACCATGACTTACTCCTTTGTTGGTTTCCCTACATTATGTTCTTGTGTATATAAACTCTTTGTTGCTTCTAGTGCGTTTTAAAATGTATGCATGAGGTAAATATTTATTCATTTGATGCACACAAACACCAACACTATTTGCACACACTGTGAGTGAAAAAAGGGCCCTATACCCGGGTTCGTGGGAACATAAGGAGTGGAGGTGAATCTGTGATCATGCTAGGTCTCCGACTTGCTTGATTACAGTGAACCCTCATCTAGAGCTTTTCTCTTTGAAAACCTATTGTTGCTAGTAGTCCCTACTGCTACAATATGTTCTTCAAAGGGGATGATACCTCTAGAAACCATCAAGAGAGATATAACTACCTTGGGGATTATTGCTAAAAGCCTAGTTAGTTCTCTCCCTTATAGATCCCTTAAATAGGGGCACGAAGCAAACACGCTGCGTGCCATTTTTCACGCTGCCATGCATGAGTATCATATACCCTTTTGCTTATGTTCGGTAAATATTGTCATACTGTGCACATTCCCGCATTGTGTCGTTTGCATAGGCATTGCATATGGGTTCTGTCTTGATCCCTACTGTAAACAAACCAACGGAGGGTCCGTGTCGCCTTCTTAAAAACGTGCGTTGGGGCATTTCGCTACCCCTAGACGTCGTATCTAAGAAGGGGACAAATTCCCCGGACCCCCGCATTCCTAGATTGCATCTGTGTCATATGCATTCCATCATGCATGCATCCATCCCACCCATGAGATATCGGAGTTTTGATTTGCACCAGCTTTTGTCTCACTTTAGTAAGCATGGGAACAAATCAAACCGGCAAGAGGTTCTACCAAGTCAAGGTCAAAAGCCTAGATACCACCAGCATCAAGGAATTAGGGCGGTTGATGGAACCCCTCCAAATGCAAGCCTTCCGCAAGACTTACGGAAAGATCTTAGAGTTGACCATAGCAGAGGTGTCCATAGAAGCCGTTGCATCACTTACCCAATACTACGACCAGCCTTTGAGGTGCTTCACATTCGGAGACTTCCAATTAGTACCAACCATTGAAGAATTTGAGGAAATTCTAGGATGTCCTCTCGGGGGAAGAAAACCATATCTTTCCTCCGGGTGTCTCCCCTCTTTGAGCAGAATTGCAACTGTGGTCAAGGATTCAGCAAGAGGTTTGGACCGCATAAAACAGACTCGGAACGGCATAGCGGGCCTACCACGGAAGTACCTAGAAGACAAGGCAAGGGGTATGGCCAATCAAGGAGACTGGGTCCCGTTTATGGATGTGTTAGCTTTGCTAATTTTCGGGGTTGTCCTCTTTCCAAATGTGGATGGTTTGGTAGACCTAGCAGCAATCGACGCTTTCCTTGCCTACCACCATAGCAAGGAAAGTCCGGTGGTAGCTGTCTTGGCAGATCTGTTTGACACATTTGACCGAAGGTGCGAAAAGAGTAGCGCACGGATCATCTGTTGCTTACCCGCCCTCTGTGTTTGGTTGGTTTCGCACTTGTTCCGACAAGACATAAGACATCCATGTCCGCACCTGAGCCATCGCTCGTGCACTGAAAAGAGGAGAATAGATTGGGACCAGCTCTTGGCCGGGATAGGAGGTAGAACAATCAGTTGGTTCCCCCGATGGAAGGAAGGAAAAGAAAGAGTCCTTTTCTCATGTGGAGGATACCCAAACATTTCGCTGGTAGGAACGAGGGGTTGTATTAACTACAATCCCGCGCTCGCTATAAGACAACTAGGGTACCCCATGAGGGGAGCACCGACGGAAGAAAGCATGTCTCCTTTCCTTGTGAGGGATCTCGGCGCACAAAGTTCCAAGACTATACAAAGAATCCATAAGGCATGGGAAACCCCGTTAAGGAAAGATCAAGAGCTTAGAGGCATTCGTAATGGCATCATTGGTGGGTACCACGAATGGATGAAAGTTCATATACGAGGTTTAGATTGGCTCGCCAAGTTAAAAGTCGTCAGCGAAGAGAGTTTTGAAGCACCGGAAGAGGACGAAGAAGTCCAAACTCTCAAAAGCGAGTTAGGAAAGGCAAAACTTGCCAAGGAGAAGTTCAAGTTGGCCGCTACACACGTTCGGAAGGAGTGTGCCGGGTTACGGGAAGAGAATGCAATTACTGCAAGAGCCCTTGAACAAGAGACCAAGAGGGCTCGCAAGGAAGAGTATGGCCGGAACAAATTTCGCGGAGCTCTATGGGGTAGCAATAGTGAACTCAAGTTGCGAAGGGAAGAAAGAGACCAGTCGCGAGCACATAGCATGGTTCTGAAAGAGGAGTTAATTGCTTGTTCAAGGTCCAAAAGAAGCTTGTCTCAGCATTTATGCGAGACGGAGACCAACATGCTAGCTATCATCGCCAAGTACCAAGAAGAGTTAGGTCTAGCCATGGCCCACGAGCATAGAATCGCGGATGAGTATGCTCAAGTATATGCGGAAAAAGAGGCTAGAGGAAGGGTGATCGACTCTTTACACCAAGAGGCAACCATGTGGATGGACCGGTTTGCTCTTACCTTGAACGGGAGTCAAGAACTTCCCCGCTTGTTAGCCAAGGCCAAGGCAATGGCAGACACCTACTCCACCCCCGAAGAGATTCATGGGCTTCTCGGCTATTGTCAGCATATGATAGACTTAATGGCCCACATAATTAGAAATCATTAGGAAACTTGTATGGTCTCTCAGACCTTGACTAGATACGACTTCCTTTTTTTTGAAATAAAATGAGTTGGTCCCATGTTTCTACTCCAAAAAGCTTGTGCAAATCAAATCACTCCTACATTTTATCTCTAGCATGCATTGTATGTTGGTCTCGTCCTTTGTCACGGGAAGCCGGAAGGTCCATATCACCTTCTTAATTGTACACATGGGGCACTGCGCCCCCAAATGCGCGAGTAAGAAGAGATAATTTTCCGGGCTCTCGTGTCCGTAAAATGCATTCATATCATGCATCGCATAAGCATCTCTTCATAACATCATAATGGACATATCCTGCATTTGTCCGTTATCATATTCCAGCCTCACATTTTGCATGAGTCATGGCATCATCGTGCATATGCGTTCAACAAACTTTTTGATATGCAAAATTGCATACCATTTGTTTTCATGTTTGCTCATCCTTGCGTTTTCCTCTACAAAACAAAAACAAAGAAGGGGGAAGCGTGAAACTTCACACTACATTCTTAGTTTCATGTGTTAGGAGCCAACCATGTTGGGATCATAAACCCGTTTCACTTAAAAACAAAATAATTGAACATGGTACCTAATGCATGGTTAACTAGGAAATGGTGTTTCTTCGGGCATCTCAATTTCATAATTACATTTTCCGTGCATAAGCTTAAAGTATGCCCGAGTCATTCATCCCTATGAGATGTTGTTGAAGTATTGGCGATCAGAATTTCCATTCCTTGGATTACGGGGTTGAACCAAGCTCAAGCTTTTACAAAAAGGTTCATCAAGTCAAGTTGAAATATGGAAGTAACCATCCTGCAAAATTGGGGCAAAAGATGAATCGAGTCACATCACTGCTTCGTCTACTGCCAAACATATTTAGGATTATTGATGTCCTTGTTACTTCCAGTTTCACCTTGACAAAGATGTCATGGACCATGTTGAAAATCTAAATTGATTCAACCCCATATCCTGCGTAAAAATTCGCAATACTTCGACTGTACATCATTCGCATGCATCCATGCTTTTCATTGGTTGCATTGCTCATTGCATTCTTTCCTTGAAAAATAAAATAAAATAAAATGAACTTATCAAAAAGAAAAGGAAACGCTTTACGGCGCCCTTACCGAACTCGTGCTAGAGCTAGAGTAATGGGTGAAGCAGAGAAGGTGCAAGAGAAGATGAAGGCCAAAAATGGAGGCCATAAAAGAGCAAATGGCCACAATGATAAAGGCCATGATGAGCATGAAGAAGATAATGGAAGCCAATGCGGTTATAGTTGCCGCTATTAAGCGCTGTCGCTAAGGTGAACCCAATGCTCCCATCTGGCCTCAAGCAAATGAATCGTCCAACCTCAAATATGGTAGGCAAAGATTTGGGAAGTACGGATGACCCCATGATGTGCAAATTCAAAACGAGCACGCCTTCCCATCATATGGCTTGCCTCCCAACTATACACCACCCAATGTGGCATACACTCTCAATGAAAATCTCAATAACTCCACTCCGATACTCATTGAGAACCAATAACCTCATCAGGCACATATCTCTCAAACCATGGGAAAGACACATGAAATTCCCCACCACAATCTAGCTGACTTCGAGCCTTGGCTCGGATATGCCACTGAAGGCCAAGCAGTTGGTGGTATACCCTTTGAAAACACTTTGGAGAGCCCTCAGTTTCGCCCACAACCACAACCATTGCATTTTTGCGGTGGGAAGAGCCCTCCTGCTATGGCCGAAAAGGGAAAGACGGATCATCTAAAGGAAAGGCTCAGGGCCATTGAAGGAGGTGAAGATTATGCCTTTGCTAACCTAGAAAAGTTGTTCCTAATACCCAAACATGGTCATTCCCAAGTTCAAGGTGCTGGACTTTGACAAGTACAAGGGGACTACTTGTCTCAAGAACCATCTAAAGATGTATTGTCAGAAGATGGGGGAATACGCAAAAGATGAGGAATTGCTGATACATTCCTTCCAAGAAAGTCTTACTGGGGTAACTGTTACCTGGTACACTAACTTGGAACCTTCCCGAGTCCATTCTTGGAAGGACCTAATGGTTGCCTTTGTTAGGCAGTATCAGTACAATTTTGATATGGTTCCGGATAGGATGCAACTACAGAACATGTGCAAAAAGGGGGACGGATCATTCAAAGAACACGCCCAAAAGGTGGAGGGATCTGGCGGCCCAGGTGGTACCCCCAATAATGGAAAGGGAGACGATAATCGTGATGGTAGACACATTATCGGTACTCTACTATGAAAAGATGGTGGGCTGCGCACCCTCAAAGCTTTGCAGATTTGGTCTTCGCCAGTGAAAGGATCAATGTGGGTCCGAAAAGAGGCAAATTTGATCATCCTACTAGGACGACTGAGAAAACTGGGGCAAATAAAGAGGGTGAGAAAGAGGGAGAAACCCATGCTGTGACTGCCATTCCTATACGGCCAAGTTTCCCACCAACCCAACAATGTCATTACTCAGCCAATAACAAACCTCCTCCTTACCCACCACCCAGTTATCCACAAAGGCCATCCCTAAATCAACCACAAAGTCTATCTACCGCACTTCCAATGACGAAGACCACTTTTAGCACAAACAAAAAAAAACACCAACAAAAAGGAATTTTGCAGCAAAAAGCCTGTAGGGTTCACCCCAAATTCCGTTGTCATATGCTAAACTTGATCCCATATCTACTTGATAATTCAATGGTAGCCATAACCTAGCCAAGGTTCATCAACCTCCGTTTCTCCGAGAATACGACTCGAACGCAACGTGTGCTTGTCACGGAGAAGCCCCGGGGCGTTCCATTGAGCATTGTAGGGCTCTGAAGCGTAAGGTGCAAGGCCTAATTGATACGGGCTGGCTGAAATTTGAGGAGAATCGCTTGTTGAATCCTAACATTAACAAGCGACACCATACATGGGGCAATTCTGGAAGCTGTTGTTATGACTCATCAGGATTTTCAAGTTTATGCCATAAACCACAGTTACAATGTTAAATGATATGGATAAAATGGACATCCTCTCACGAACACATCTTTGCTTATTCAACTTCCACCGGAATGTGAGTGTAAGCCATTGGTCTGTTTGCTCAAGCAACCTGCGCTCCTGAGTGTTGACTTCCAAGACCGTTCAATCAGAGATTACTCATCTTGCACGTTGGTGGGGGTGCCGTAAAACAACGAGTAAAGTTCAAAACAAACAAGTTTCAAATAAAATAAATAAAAGTGTTCAAAAAAAAAAAAACATTTGATTGACTGTGCTTTCAAGACGTTCATGTGACCTCATTTATCATCCTGGAAAGTTTGTCTTTTAGAGAGAAGTGAGTTATCAAGAATAGGATGTTGGACAAATGGCTTCAGTAACCTTGAGAAGAAGAGGGGATTGAATTAAGATACGAATATTATTCCCCAATAAACTTTCACTCTCTCTTTTCGGGATTAACAATGCACATAGGGACAACCCTTCCCTTGTGTTCAAGAATCCCCTACAACAAGAGACCCACGGTCTCTTAATCCCTTTTCAGAAATAAGAAGAAGAGAAGAAGAGGTCTCTCGTAAAAGAGGTAGATTGTAAAATGAAGATCAATCAAAAATTCCTTATTGAATAAGCAAGTGGTTGACCAAGGAATCTTTTTGAGAGGATAAGACATTTCAGTTCAGAAAAACTCTTGATCTTTCGAGAGGATAAAACTGTTTGGGCAATGAAAACTCTCTTTAAAACATTTGAATGGCCATTCATAAAACATTTGAATAGATATGTCTCTTGGAAATTATTTTCTGAAAATCCCCTCTGGTAATCAATTACAAGACTTATGTAAAACGATTACAGGTTTTAAAAATTTGAATTAAAACATTTTCAACTGCTGGTAATCGATTACCAGAGAGCAAATCTCAATTTGAAATGATTAGAATTCTTTGGTCAAACCTTTTGTTTTTCAATTTGGAAACTTCTTCCTATGATTCTAGAGATCAAATTGATCATATATCTTGATTTCTTGTCTCGAATAAAACTTGGAAGCACTTGATCCTTTGGCATCATTAAGACATCAAAACATCTTTGCTTCTACATAGGAGTCATTT
>NC_041013.1:29473713-29566983 GCF_004193775.1 Glycine soja
GACTTAATCCATCAACTGAAAGATCCTTCAACTATTTCTTGTCCTTGGAAAATTCTTTTTGCAAGAATCCACTGCTTCTTTCATTCTTCCTCATTACGAGGTCGTGAAAACAAGACAACACTTGGTACCTCTAAGCCCTACACTGGGGCAACGAAAGGCACCATGCAAAAACCTCAAGCGAACCTAGGGGCAGATTAGCAGTTCTCACCCAATAGGTTCCCTCCTACAAGGTCATGACGAAAGGCAACGATTGGTACCTCAAAGCCTTACACTGGGGCAATGAGGGGCACCGTGCATGAGCCTCAAGTGAACATAGGGGCCGATCAAAAGTTCACACCCGTTGATGTTTTTAAACAAGAAAAAAAAGGGAGACAAACCCTAGGATTTCGATGGATTGATTAAACATCAAATGGCTCCATTGCCGTCACTCCAAAACGGTCAAGTGACTAAATCAAACAGAACATACACTCTGAGGGAGTTCCCGGAGAGATTTGCAAAAAGATAGGATGAGGTTGCATGAATTATCACCTCTTTCAAAAGGACAGTCAATCTGTGTTTTCCAAAAAAATTAAATCAAAATCAAAATCACAAAATAGGGAAAGAATGTCATGAACATTGTACAACTTTCCATTACATTGCATTGTTTCATATGAAGTCCGCATTTACCAAATTTCACGACAAAGGTTGCATGCATCTGCATCCCTAAAAATCATGTTAACTGCATAGATTTCCTACATCTAATGTCTAAATCTTGTGGATTTGGGATGACCGGTCCTCTCGATGAGTCGATCTCTTGCTTTCTCATAAGGGTGGACCCTTGGGTACTAGTTACCCTCACCGTTGAGAGGACTACACGTCTTCACCATCAGAGGGCTGCACGCCCTTACCTCCAGAGGACTACATGTCCTCGCCTTGAGAGGGCTACACGCCCTCACCTTGGGTACTAGTTACCCTCACCGTCAGAGGACTACACGTCCTCGCCTTGAGAGGACTACACGTCCTCAGCACCAGAGGGCTGCACGCCCTCACCTCCAGAGGACTATAAGTCCTCGCCTTGAGAGGGCTACACGCCCTCACCTTGGGTACTAGTTACCCTCACCGTTGAGAGGACTACACGTCCTCGCCTTGAGAGGACTACACGTCCTCACCATCAGAGGGCTGCACGCCCTCACCTCCAGAGGACTACATGTCCTCGCCTTGAGAGGGCTGCACGCCCTCACCTTGGGTACTAGTTACCCTCACCGTCAGAGGACTACACGTCCTTGCCTTGAGAGGACTACACGTCCTCACCATCAGAGGGCTGCACGCCCTTACCTCCAGAGGACTACATGTCCTCGCCTTGAGAGGGCTACACGCCCTCACCTTGGGTACTACTTACCCTCACCGTCAGAGGACTACAAGTCCTCGCCTTGAGAGGACTACACGTCCTCACCACCAGAGGGCTGCACGCCCTCACCTCCAGAGGACTATAAGTCCTCGCCTTGAGAGGGCTACACGCCCTCACCTTGGGTACTAGTTACCTTCACCTTCAGAGGACTACACGTCCTCGCCTTCAAAGGGTCATGTACCTTCAACTTCAGAGGACTACACGTCCTCGCCGTCAAAGGGTCATGTGCCTTCACCTTTGTAGGGCTACACGCCCTCACCTTCAGAGGACTACACGTCCTCACCTTTAGAGGACTACACGTCCTCGCCATCAGAGGACTACATGTTCCCCATTTTCAAAGGGGGGCATGCCCTCACCTTTAGAGGATTGCACGTCCTTGCCATCATAGGACTACACTCCCTCGCCTTCGAAAGGCGACACGTCCTGAACTTCAGAGGGCTACACGCCCTCGCCTTTAGAGGACTACGCGTCCTCACTTTCAGTGGGCTCCATATCCACACCTTAAGATAATTTAAGGTCCTCTGTCCTTAAATGCTTAACCGAGACTTGCACTCCCGGTTAAGGGACCAGTAGTTTCCTTTTAACGGTTCCGGGGCCACCCCCTGATATTGGAGGAGGGCCAACTGTGCGAGCACAACTAGAAAGGGAGGCTATCACACTGCTACTATGCATACTGGGGCAAGATTTCACCCGTGCCGCTGCAAAGAGACGAGTGCGGATCATGCGCACCAACATGACCACTCTTACATAGATGACATTGCTACTTAGCAATATTCTGCCCAGCGACCGCATGCCAATCTCCCCCTGCAAAAGTATCAGTTGGTCTGTGTCGTCTCGACATGGGTAAGTATGCATATGGTTCAACTGATTTCTGATACCTTCTATTGTTTGCAGGGATCGCACCCACAAAGACACCCAGTGGACCTGAAGAAGTCCAACAGGGCCCTGGGGTTTCCAGCTCTGGTTACGGGCCTCTATCGGCCCTATAGGGCGCTCGTCCCCCCAGCAAGCTCATGCCATCATGACATAGGTAAATATGCACCTCCCCCAACTGATTTCTGATGTCATCTATTGTTTGCAGGGATTGTGCCCGCAAGACACCTAGTGGACCCGAAGAAGGCCAACAGTGTCTTGGAGTTGCCAGCTCTAAATACGGGTCTCTATCAGTTCAAGGGAGTGCCTGTTGCCCCCAGCAGGGTCATCAGGCCCCCTACCAATCGAGTTTTCATCTAGAAGTGTTGCGCCCCCAGGCAGGCGCAGGGCGAGACACCACAACAGCATTGGGATGGACGGTAGCGGGCAATAGACACACCGCCATCACCACTAAAGTTCACCTCAGCTCATCCATAAAAAGGTTAGAGCGTTGCCTACGACACATGGCCGACCAATAGGCAACCAAGTCCAAAGCCAAAGGTAAGCAAAGTACTAGGTCAGTGACCGACAAGTCATAAGGCGTCCAGCTAAAGACGTTAAAGAAGCGCTACTAGGAGGCAACCTAGTACCTTTTGAATCTATGCTTGTTATTTGATCACTTTTTATAGTAGGACGCACCTAGTTGCTCATGATCCTGGGGATTTAAATAAAACAAGCGCAAGCTCGAAAGGTAGTCATACCTCACAAAATATATATATGTATGTTTAGGTAGTGAAAATACCTTAGATATGCATGTATGTAAACAAAAAACACTTCACAAAATATATATATGTATGTTTAGGTAGAAAGATACCTTAGATATGCATGTATGTAAACAAAAAAATACTTCACAAAATATATATGTATGTTTAGGTAGAAAGATACCTTAGATATGCATGTATGTAAACAAAAAAATACTTCACAAAATATATATATGTATGTTTAGGTAGAGAGATACCTTAGATGTGCGTGTATGTAGCAAAAAAATACCTCACAAAACATATATATGTATGTTTAGGTGGCAAGATACCTTGGATATGCATGTATATAGCAAAAATACCTCACAAAAATATGCACATGTTTAGGTAGCAAAATACCTCATGAAAAAAAAAAAAAAAAAAAACAAGAAAAAGAAATAAACAAATGATAATGATAAAAAAAAAGAAGGAGAAAAAAGAAAAATAAGTTGTCAAGCTGAAAAACCAACATGCTTTTGAAAAGAGATGACTTCCAACTTTTCTTTGGAAAAATTCACTGATCATAACTAGTTTTTGAAAAAAATGTGTATACACCTGAAGGGTGAATGCTGTGAAGATTTTCCCAGACGCCCGAAATGGACTCGGATGAATGCACAAATTGATAAAAGAACATATTTTGGAAACATTGGGTTGATTTAAAATAGAGGAAATGAATCCTGAGCCCTAGCATCACATGACCATAAAAATTTGACACTTGAGTGTCCGCATAGGTGCATGCACGACCAGTTTTGCATAAAGTTTCCAAATCATCATTTTTGCATTTTGTGTCATGGAAATAATGTGGGGCATCCCTTTTATCCTTGAGCCAAACCAAACCCCGACATGTATCATGTCTAGCCATTCTACAAACCTTGAGCCAAAATCCTGACTCACCATAATCCTTACCCTCGGAAGCAAAAAGAAAAGAAGGAAAATTTCCAATCAAAGAGAAAGCAAAAAAAGAAAAGAAAGGAAATTCCCAATCAAAGAGTGGGAGAAAGCAAAAAGGAAAGAAAGGAAATTCCCAATCAAAGAGTGGGAGAAAGCAAAAAGGAGAGAAAGAAAAAAAGAAAAGAAGAAGAAGAAGGAAAGAAAGCCCCTGATCGGGGATCTAAGGAAAGACAGAAGGGATATGCAGAGAGGTCTTTGGACCGGACAATATCTGAACAATACAGAATTGTCACCAAATGAACAAAAAAGGAAGGAAAGGAAACCACGACCTAAAATGGTCTTCTCCCTTTGATTACCAACCAAAATCCCGTGCGCTAGCGACCTTTTTTCGCCCCGCACTAAACAAACAAAAAAAAAAAAACAGAAAAAGAAAAAGCCAGAAAAATCAAAAGCCAAAAACACACAAAAGCCGAAAGAAGAAACCACCAAAAGAACCCATTCCCAAGGGAAGCCCTATTGATCCATGATCACGCGTGTAATTTTTGATTTGATAGGAAATGATTTGCAAAGTCAAGTCGTGACATATCTATGGTTCGGAATTAGGATGAAACACTTACCTGTGCGAGATTGATACACTTTGAGTGGATTTCTTCTATTTTTGTCGAACCCAGTGTTTCCTCTAAATGATCATTTAGAAACGAAATGCTAACATCCAAAATCTCATTTATGGTTATGGGAGATTTCATCAGCAGACTCTCCTTCCCCGGTAGACGCATTGTTTTTCACTCAAAAAGCATATGTTGCTCTAAATCAGTTGGAATATTTGTCTCCTTGCTAAAGCATGTTTGCATTTTAGCGGAGAAAACACCGAGACTTTTTCAAGTCTCACAAGTTATCCAGAACTACGTAGGTCTGAGTTCCTCATTGGAGGATACGTAGGAGCAAGAGCCTCGCTTTTGTCGACCACACCGCCTTTTGTTGCCATGACTCAAGAGCTGGTAGCCCGCGGAGACACCTTACGGTTATCCGCACCTCGTCATTCAGTGACCCCAAGTGTGATTGATGAGCAGAGGCCAATGTGGTCATCTGCGCCTTATCCGGAGATGTCAGCATTTTCCGATGGAGACTTTTCAAGTCTCACAAGTTATCCAGAACTACGTAGGTCTGAGTTCCTCATTAGAGGATACGTAGGAGCAAGAGCCTTGCTTTTATCGGCCGCCCCATAATCTTTGTCATACTGACCCTGAGGTCATGTGACGTGAACCCTTGTATCATCCAGAGGCGGCGGGCCCGATGATACGCGGAGATACCTTACGGTTATCCGCACCCTTTTGTCATCCAGAGGCGGCGGGCCCGATGACAAGCAGAGACCAAATTTGGTCATTCTGCACCCTTGTATCATCCAGAGGCGGCGGGCCCGATGATACGCGGAGATACCTTACGGTTATCCGCACCCTTTTGTCATCCAGAGGCGGCGGGCCCGATGACAAGCAGAGACCAAGTTTGGTCATTCTGCACCCTTGTATCATCCAGAGGCGGCGGGCCCGATGATACGCGGAGATACCTTACGGTTATTCGCACCCTTTTGTCATCCAGAGGCGGCGGGCCCGATGACAAGCAGAGACCAAGTTTGGTCATTCTGCACCCTTGTATCATCCAGAGGCGGCGGGCCCGATGATACGCGGAGATACCTTACGGTTATTCGCACCCTTTTGTCATCCAGAGGCGGCGGGCCCGATGACAAGCAGAGACCAAGTTTGGTCATTCTGCACCCTTGTATCATCCAGAGGCGGCGGGCCCGATGATACGCGGAGATACCTTACGGTTATTCGCACCCTTTTGTCATCCAGAGGCGGCGGGCCCGATGACAAGCAGAGACCAAGTTTGGTCATTCTGCACCCTTGTATCATCCAGAGGCGGCGGGCCCGATGATACGCGGAGATACCTTACGGTTATCCGCACCCTTTTGTCATCCAGAGGCGGCGGGCCCGATGACAAGCAGAGACCAAGTTTGGTCATTCTGCACCCTTGTATCATCCAGAGGCGGCGGGCCCGATGATACGCGGAGATACCTTACGGTTATCCGCACCCTTTTGTCATCCAGAGGCGGCGGGCCCGATGACAAGCAGAGACCAAGTTTGGTCATTCTGCACCCTTGTATCATCCAGAGGCGGCGGGCCCGATGATACGCGGAGATACCTTACGGTTATTCGCACCCTTTTGTCATCCAGAGGCGGCGGGCCCGATGACAAGCAGAGACCAAGTTTGGTCATTCTGCACCCTTGTATCATCCAGAGGCGGCGGGCCCGATGATACGCGGAGATACCTTACGGTTATTCGCACCCTTTTGTCATCCAGAGGCGGCGGGCCCGATGACAAGCAGAGACCAAGTTTGGTCATTCTGCACCCTTGTATCATCCAGAGGCGGCGGGCCCGATGATACGCGGAGATACCTTACGGTTATCCGCACCCTTTTGTCATCCAGAGGCGGCGGGCCCGATGACAAGCAGAGACCAAGTTTGGTCATTCTGCACCCTTGTATCATCCAGAGGCGGCGGGCCCGATGATACGCGGAGATACCTTACGGTTATCCGCACCCTTTTGTCATCCAGAGGCGGCGGGCCCGATGACAAGCAGAGACCAAATTTGGTCATTCTGCACCCTTGTATCATCCAGAGGCGGCGGGCCCGATGATACGCGGAAATACCCGAGTGGTTATCCGTATAAACATTCTTTTGCTATCTGTAAGACAGAACGCTTGATAGCATGCAGAGGCTGACATAGTCTTCTGCACCTTTTGTTCCTCCGGGAACAACAAAGTCATTTACATGTGGAAATTTCATGGTCACCCGCGACTCTCGTCAGCCGAGAGGAGCGAAATTAGTGTCATACACTGATTTTCGTCCGGGGACCTTTGCTTGATGACATGCGACCATTCTTTGGTCCTTGTGAGGTGCTTGGCATCCATCATTAGGCAATTTGTGAAATTCTAGGAACGACAAGTCATGGTCACCCGCGACTCTCGTCAACCGAGAGGAGCGAAATTAGTGTCATACACTGATTTTCGTCCGGGGACCTTTTCTTGATGACATGCGACCATTCTTTGGTCCTTGTGAGGTGCTTGGCATCCATCATTAGGCAATTTGTGAAATTCTAGGAATGACAAGTCATGGTCACCCGCGAATCTCGTCAACCGAGAGGAGCGAAATTAGTGTCATACGCTGATTTTCGTCCGGGGACCTTTGCTTGATGACATGCGACCATTCTTTGGTCCTTATGAGGTGCTTGGCACCCATCATTAGGCAATTTGTGATATTCTGGGAACAACAAGTCATTTGCATGTGGAGATTTTATGGTCACCTGCGACTCTCGTCAAATCGAGAGGAACGAAATTAGTGTCTTATCTTTACTTTCCTTTTATCTCCAATAAAAGACAAGTAAAGAGGGGCAACTGTCATACCCTAATTTCGTCCGGGGACCTTTGCTTGATGACATGCGACCATTCTTTGGTCCTCGTGAGGTGCTTGGCACCCATCATTAGGCAATTTATGAAATTCCAGGACATGCCGAAAAACCAAAAAAATATTGATGCACAATCCGTAAGTTTCCGTGACACACCGGAAATCAAATGGAAGCATCGTTGCATAATTAAGTGAGGTTCCGTAACATTCCGTAAGTCAAAAAGGGGATGATTATGTAATCCGCAAGGTTCCGTAACATTACGGAAAGAAAACAAGTATCGTTACGAAATTCGTAAGTTTCCGTAACTTTACGAAAAAAGAATCACCAAAAAAAGCCAAAGGGGGGTGTATTTAGTAAAATGGGAGGTGCAAATAGTAACTTTCGAATCTGGGCCCTTCTAGAGGTTTCTGGGCAATTTCTTGCTTAAGGTTGAAGTAACCTAGCTCGCCTGGGCGAGCTGAGCTCGCCTGGGCGAGCTGAGCTCGCCTGGGCGAGCTAGATGGCCACCACACCCCCCGTTTTGTTGAAAAATGGGATTCCGGGGCTTCCGGGACACCCGTAATGCTTCCGTAAAATTCCCATAACTCTAAATAAGCATAATTAACTTAATACGGGTGAGACGGAAGAGAAAAAAAGAAGAAAATCAAGTCCTATATGCTTCCGTAAGGCTTCCGTAACTTTTCCGTAAATTACGAAAGAGGGGGGTGAACTTATCAAAATTGGGGGGGTGCAAATAGCAATTTCGAAATTTTGAATTGGGCCTTCCAGAACGTTTTTTGAAGCTGGGTTGCTTCTGGAGGAAGCAACCCAGCTCGCCTGGGCGAGCTAAGGTCGCCTGGGCGAGCTGGGCGGCAACCTCCTCCCCCTTTTTCCTATAAATAGGCTGAAGGGGGCTGTTCTAAGGATCCCTCAGCCCCCTGGCTATGTATTTCAGGTGTTTTGGGTGAAAAAAATTGTTTCCGTGAAGAAAATCCAAGCCGAGGTGCTTCCGTAACGCTTCCGAGATGTTTCCGTAAGCAAATCCGTGAAGGTTTTCGTCCGTTCTTCATCGTTCTTCATCCGTTCTTCGTTCTTCAACGGGTAAGTTTTCGAATCCGAGACTTTTAATTCATTTCTTGTTTTTTTAAGCTTTCCTCTTTATTTCGTTCATTTTCGATTTCTTTTCTTCCGTCTTTAACGCGCTTTTGCCGTTTATTTAAGCCGTTTTCTCACCTAATAAATGATAAAATGAATTTCAACCGATCATTTGTGTTGTAATCTCATTTAATCACTTTTAAAATGAAATCTAACCGATCGTTCACGCTATAACCTCGGTTAAACAAAAAAAGTAAAATAATAATAAAATAATCAAAATATCTTGAAAAATAATAATAAAATAATCAAAATATCTTTGAATAAAATAAATTAAAAAAAATCAATCGGACGTTTTTCTTTGGAAGTTTCCTTGAATGAATTGATTAATAACCAAAGTGAAACTAAGACTAAAATAGACTCACAAATCAAGTTTTGTCCGAAAATCACTAAAAACCGTTTTAAGGTCCAACGCCTTAAACGGTCCTCTTTGCTTTTATCGGTTAACATGGATCGTTCAAAAGCATAAAATCAACATGTAACTTTACCGCTTTTGAAAGAACTACGTAGGTCTGAGTTCCTCATTGAGGATACGTAGGAGCAAAAGCCCCGCTTTTGTCGACCACCCCAAGAGATCGTTAATGGTCCAATGCCTTAACGTTTCTCTCCTTTCAAAAACAAGAGATCGTTAATGGTCCAACGCCTTAACGTTTCTCATCTTTCAAAATCAAAAGACCGTTTAATGGTCCAACACCTTAAATGACCTTTTGTTCAAATAAAAACATATTTTGCAAAAAAGACAAAAACAAACTTAACCAAACACTTTGTTCCGAAAGAACTACGTAGGTCTGATTTCCTCATCACAAATTGAGGAATACGTAGGAGCAAAGGGAAACACCCTTGTCGACCACAAAAAAGAAAAAAATATAAAAAGGGTATAAAGGATATAAAGAACATAAAAGGGAACATAAAAATCAAAGTCATGTTTGCACATTCGATTAAAGGCTGCCGTCCCTTGGGACGGGCGTGTGGGGTGCTAATACCTTCCCCGTGCGTAAATACAACTCCCGAACCTTTCACTAAAAAGTTCGTAGATCGCGTCTTTTCCGGTTTTTCCGACGTTTTCCTCAAATAAACGTTGGTGGCGACTCCGTGCGTATTCCTTTCGTGGAACACGCATCCCGCGAGTCACGCGTCGCCCTCCCGCCGAAGGGTAGGTTGCGACAGTTGGCGACTCCACTGGGGACTTTTTTTTAGAGAGTTAGGCCATTTAATCTTGTGCAAATGCTTTACCATGACTTACTCCTTTGTTGGTTTCCCTACATTATGTTCTTGTGTATATAAACTCTTTGTTGCTTCTAGTGCGTTTTAAAATGTATGCATGAGGTAAATATTTATTCATTTGATGCACACAAACACCAACACTATTTGCACACACTGTGAGTGAAAAAAGGGCCCTATACCCGGGTTCGTGGGAACATAAGGAGTGGAGGTGAATCTGTGATCATGCTAGGTCTCCGACTTGCTTGATTACAGTGAACCCTCATCTAGAGCTTTTCTCTTTGAAAACCTATTGTTGCTAGTAGTCCCTACTGCTACAATATGTTCTTCAAAGGGGATGATACCTCTAGAAACCATCAAGAGAGATATAACTACCTTGGGGATTATTGCTAAAAGCCTAGTTAGTTCTCTCCCTTATAGATCCCTTAAATAGGGGCACGAAGCAAACACGCTGCGTGCCATTTTTCACGCTGCCATGCATGAGTATCATATACCCTTTTGCTTATGTTCGGTAAATATTGTCATACTGTGCACATTCCCGCATTGTGTCGTTTGCATAGGCATTGCATATGGGTTCTGTCTTGATCCCTACTGTAAACAAACCAACGGAGGGTTCGTGTCGCCTTCTTAAAAACGTGCGTTGGGGCATTTCGCTACCCCTAGACGTCGTATCTAAGAAGGGGACAAATTCCCCGGACCCCCGCATTCCTAGATTGCATCTGTGTCATATGCATTCCATCATGCATGCATCCATCCCACCCATGAGATATCGGAGTTTTGATTTGCACCAGCTTTTGTCTCACTTTAGTAAGCATGGGAACAAATCAAACCGGCAAGAGGTTCTACCAAGTCAAGGTCAAAAGCCTAGATACCACCAGCATCAAGGAATTAGGGCGGTTGATGGAACCCCTCCAAATGCAAGCCTTCCGCAAGACTTACGGAAAGATCTTAGAGTTGACCATAGCAGAGGTGTCCATAGAAGCCGTTGCATCACTTACCCAATACTACGACCAGCCTTTGAGGTGCTTCACATTCGGAGACTTCCAATTAGTACCAACCATTGAAGAATTTGAGGAAATTCTAGGATGTCCTCTCGGGGGAAGAAAACCATATCTTTCCTCCGGGTGTCTCCCCTCTTTGAGCAGAATTGCAACTGTGGTCAAGGATTCAGCAAGAGGTTTGGACCGCATAAAACAGACTCGGAACGGCATAGCGGGCCTACCACGGAAGTACCTAGAAGACAAGGCAAGGGGTATGGCCAATCAAGGAGACTGGGTCCCGTTTATGGATGTGTTAGCTTTGCTAATTTTCGGGGTTGTCCTCTTTCCAAATGTGGATGGTTTGGTAGACCTAGCAGCAATCGACGCTTTCCTTGCCTACCACCATAGCAAGGAAAGTCCGGTGGTAGCTGTCTTGGCAGATCTGTTTGACACATTTGACCGAAGGTGCGAAAAGAGTAGCGCACGGATCATCTGTTGCTTACCCGCCCTCTGTGTTTGGTTGGTTTCGCACTTGTTCCGACAAGACACAAGACATCCATGTCCGCACCTGAGCCATCGCTCGTGCACTGAAAAGAGGAGAATAGATTGGGACCAGCTCTTGGCCGGGATAGGAGGTAGAACAATCAGTTGGTTCCCCCGATGGAAGGAAGGAAAAGAAGGAGTCCTTTTCTCATGTGGAGGATACCCAAACATTTCGCTGGTAGGAACGAGGGGTTGTATTAACTACAATCCCGCGCTCGCTATAAGACAACTAGGGTACCCCATGAGGGGAGCACCGACGGAAGAAAGCATGTCTCCTTTCCTTGTGAGGGATCTCGGCGCACAAAGTTCCAAGACTATACAAAGAATCCATAAGGCATGGGAAACCCCGTTAAGGAAAGATCAAGAGCTTAGAGGCATTCGTAATGGCATCATTGGTGGGTACCACGAATGGATGAAAGTTCATATACGAGGTTTAGATTGGCTCGCCAAGTTAAAAGTCGTCAGCGAAGAGAGTTTTGAAGCACCGGAAGAGGACGAAGAAGTCCAAACTCTCAAAAGCGAGTTAGGAAAGGCAAAACTTGCCAAGGAGAAGTTCAAGTTGGCCGCTACACACGTTCGGAAGGAGTGTGCCGGGTTACGGGAAGAGAATGCAATTACTGCAAGAGCCCTTGAACAAGAGACCAAGAGGGCTCGCAAGGAAGAGTATGGCCGGAACAAATTTCGCGGAGCTCTATGGGGTAGCAATAGTGAACTCAAGTTGCGAAGGGAAGAAAGAGACCAGTCGCGAGCACATAGCATGGTTCTGAAAGAGGAGTTAATTGCTTGTTCAAGGTCCAAAAGAAGCTTGTCTCAGCATTTATGCAAGACGGAGACCAACATGCTTGCTATCATCGCCAAGTACCAAGAAGAGTTAGGTCTAGCCATGGCCCACGAGCATAGAATCGCGGATGAGTATGCTCAAGTATATGCGGAAAAAGAGGCTAGAGGAAGGGTGATCGACTCTTTACACCAAGAGGCAACCATGTGGATGGACCGGTTTGCTCTTACCTTGAACGGGAGTCAAGAACTTCCCCGCTTGTTAGCCAAGGCCAAGGCAATGGCAGACACCTACTCCACCCCCGAAGAGATTCATGGGCTTCTCGGCTATTGTCAGCATATGATAGACTTAATGGCCCACATAATTAGAAATCATTAGGAAACTTGTATGGTCTCTCAGACCTTGACTAGATACGACTTCCTTTTTTTTGAAATAAAATGAGTTGGTCCCATGTTTCTACTCCAAAAAGCTTGTGCAAATCAAATCACTCCTACATTTTATCTCTAGCATGCATTGTATGTTGGTCTCGTCCTTTGTCACGGGAAGCCGGAAGGTCCATATCACCTTCTTAATTGTACACATGGGGCACTGCGCCCCCAAATGCGCGAGTAAGAAGAGATAATTTTCCGGGCTCTCGTGTCCGTAAAATGCATTCATATCATGCATCGCATAAGCATCTCTTCATAACATCATAATGGACATATCCTGCATTTGTCCGTTATCATATTCCAGCCTCACATTTTGCATGAGTCATGGCATCATCGTGCATATGCGTTCAACAAACTTTTTGATATGCAAAATTGCATACCATTTGTTTTCATGTTTGCTCATCCTTGCGTTTTCCTCTACAAAACAAAAACAAAGAAGGGGGAAGCGTGAAACTTCACACTACATTCTTAGTTTCATGTGTTAGGAGCCAACCATGTTGGGATCATAAACCCGTTTCACTTAAAAACAAAATAATTGAACATGGTACCTAATGCATGGTTAACTAGGAAATGGTGTTTCTTCGGGCATCTCAATTTCATAATTACATTTTCCGTGCATAAGCTTAAAGTATGCCCGAGTCATTCATCCCTATGAGATGTTGTTGAAGTATTGGCGATCAGAATTTCCATTCCTTGGATTACGGGGTTGAACCAAGCTCAAGCTTTTACAAAAAGGTTCATCAAGTCAAGTTGAAATATGGAAGTAACCATCCTGCAAAATTGGGGCAAAAGATGAATCGAGTCACATCACTGCTTCGTCTACTGCCAAACATATTTAGGATTATTGATGTCCTTGTTACTTCCAGTTTCACCTTGACAAAGATGTCATGGACCATGTTGAAAATCTAAATTGATTCAACCCCATATCCTGCGTAAAAATTCGCAATACTTCGACTGTACATCATTCGCATGCATCCATGCTTTTCATTGGTTGCATTGCTCATTGCATTCTTTCCTTGAAAAATAAAATAAAATAAAATGAACTTATCAAAAAGAAAAGGAAACGCTTTACGGCGCCCTTACCGAACTCGTGCTAGAGCTAGAGTAATGGGTGAAGCAGAGAAGGTGCAAGAGAAGATGAAGGCCAAAAATGGAGGCCATAAAAGAGCAAATGGCCACAATGATAAAGGCCATGATGAGCATGAAGAAGATAATGGAAGCCAATGCGGTTATAGTTGCCGCTATTAAGCGCTGTCGCTAAGGTGAACCCAATGCTCCCATCTGGCCTCAAGCAAATGAATCGTCCAACCTCAAATATGGTAGGCAAAGATTTGGGAAGTACGGATGACCCCATGATGTGCAAATTCAAAACGAGCACGCCTTCCCATCATATGGCTTGCCTCCCAACTATACACCACCCAATGTGGCATACACTCTCAATGAAAATCTCAATAACTCCACTCCGATACTCATTGAGAACCAATAACCTCATCAGGCACATATCTCTCAAACCATGGGAAAGACACATGAAATTCCCCACAACAATCTAGCTGACTTCGAGCCTTGGCTCGGATATGCCACTGAAGGCCAAGCAGTTGGTGGTATACCCTTTGAAAACACTTTGGAGAGCCCTCAGTTTCGCCCACAACCACAACCATTGCATTTTTGCGGTGGGAAGAGCCCCTCCTGCTATGGCCGAAAAGGGAAAGACGGATCATCTAAAGGAAAGGCTCAGGGCCATTGAAGGAGGTGAAGATTATGCCTTTGCTAACCTAGAAAAGTTGTTCCTAATACCCAAACATGGTCATTCCCAAGTTCAAGGTGCTGGACTTTGACAAGTACAAGGGGACTACTTGTCTCAAGAACCATCTAAAGATGTATTGTCAGAAGATGGGGGAATACGCAAAAGATGAGGAATTGCTGATACATTCCTTCCAAGAAAGTCTTACTGGGGTAGCTGTTACCTGGTACACTAACTTGGAACCTTCCCGAGTCCATTCTTGGAAGGACCTAATGGTTGCCTTTGTTAGGCAGTATCAGTACAATTTTGATATGGTTCCGGATAGGATGCAACTACAGAACATGTGCAAAAAGGGGGACGGATCATTCAAAGAACACGCCCAAAAGGTGGAGGGATCTGGCGGCCCAGGTGGTACCCCCAATAATGGAAAGGGAGACGATAATCGTGATGGTAGACACATTATCGGTACTCTACTATGAAAAGATGGTGGGCTGCGCACCCTCAAAGCTTTGCAGATTTGGTCTTCGCCAGTGAAAGGATCAATGTGGGTCCGAAAAGAGGCAAATTTGATCATCCTACTAGGACGACTGAGAAAACTGGGGCAAATAAAGAGGGTGAGAAAGAGGGAGAAACCCATGCTGTGACTGCCATTCCTATACGGCCAAGTTTCCCACCAACCCAACAATGTCATTACTCAGCCAATAACAAACCTCCTCCTTACCCACCACCCAGTTATCCACAAAGGCCATCCCTAAATCAACCACAAAGTCTGTCTACCGCACTTCCAATGACGAAGACCACTTTTAGCACAAACAAAAAAAAACACCAACAAAAAGGAATTTTGCAGCAAAAAGCCTGTAGGGTTCACCCCAAATTCCGTTGTCATATGCTAAACTTGATCCCATATCTACTTGATAATTCAATGGTAGCCATAACCCTAGCCAAGGTTCATCAACCTCCGTTTCTCCGAGAATACGACTCGAACGCAACGTGTGCTTGTCACGGAGAAGCCCCGGGGCGTTCCATTGAGCATTGTAGGGCTCTGAAGCGTAAGGTGCAAGGCCTAATTGATACGGGCTGGCTGAAATTTGAGGAGAATCGCTTGTTGAATCCTAACATTAACAAGCGACACCATACATGGGGCAATTCTGGAAGCTGTTGTTATGACTCATCAGGATTTTCAAGTTTATGCCATAAACCACAGTTACAATGTTAAATGATATGGATAAAATGGACATCCTCTCACGAACACATCTTTGCTTATTCAACTTCCACCGGAATGTGAGTGTAAGCCATTGGTCTGTTTGCTCAAGCAACCTGCGCTCCTGAGTGTTGACTTCCAAGACCGTTCAATCAGAGATTACTCATCTTGCACGTTGGTGGGGGTGCCGTAAAACAACGAGTAAAGTTCAAAACAAACAAGTTTCAAAATAAAATAAAATAAAAGTGTTCAAAAAAAAAAACATTTGATTGACTGTGCTTTCAAGACGTTCATGTGACCTCATTTTATCATCCTGGAAAGTTTGTCTTTTTAGAGAGAAGTGAGTTATCAAGAATAGGATGTTGGACAAATGGCTTCAGTAACCTTGAGAAGAAGAGGGGATTGAATTAAGATACGAATATTATTCCCCAATTAAACTTTCACTCTCTCTTTTCGGATTAACAATGCACATAGGGACAACCCTTCCCTTGTGTTCAAGAATCCCCTACAACAAGAGACCCACGGTCTCTTAATCCCTTTTCAGAAATAAGAAGAAGAGAAGAAGAGGTCTCTCGTAAAAGAGGTAGATTGTAAAATGAAGATCAATCAAAAATTCCTTATTGAATAAGCAAGTGGTTGACCAAGGAATCTTTTTGAGAGGATAAGACATTTCAGTTCAGAAAAACTCTTGATCTTTCGAGAGGATAAAACTGTTTGGGCAATGAAAACTCTCTTTAAAACATTTGAATGGCCATTCATAAAACATTTGAATAGATATGTCTCTTGGAAATTATTTTCTGAAAATCCCCTCTGGTAATCAATTACAAGACTTATGTAAACGATTACAGGTTTTAAAAATTTGAATTAAAACATTTTCAACTGCTGGTAATCGATTACCAGAGAGCAAATCTCAATTTGAAATGATAGAATTCTTTGGTCAAACCTTTTGTTTTTCAATTTGGAAACTTCTTCCTATGATTCTAGAGATCAAATTGATCATATATCTTGATTTCTTGTCTCGAATAAAACTTGGAAGCACTTGATCCTTTGGCATCATTAAGACATCAAAACATCTTGCTTCTACATAGGAGTCATTTGACTTAATCCATCAACTGAAAGATCCTTCAACTATTTCTCGTCCTTGGAAAATTCTTTTTGCAAGAATCCACTGCTTCTTTCATTCTTCCTCATTACGAGGTCGTGAAAACAAGACAACACTTGGTACCTCTAAGCCCTACACTGGGGCAACGAAAGGCACCATGCAAAAACCTCAAGCGAACCTAGGGGCAGATTAGCAGTTCTCACCCAATAGGTTCCCTCCTACAAGGTCATGACGAAAGGCAACGATTGGTACCTCAAAGCCTTACACTGGGGCAATGAGGGGCACCGTGCATGAGCCTCAAGTGAACATAGGGGCCGATCAAAAGTTCACACCCGTCGATGTTTTTAAACAAGAAAAAAAAGGGAGACAAACCCTAGGATTTCGATGGATTGATTAAACATCAAATGGCTCCATTGCCGTCACTCCAAAACGGTCAAGTGACTAAATCAAAACATCAAATTGCATGAATTATCACCTCTTTCAAAAGGACAGTCAATCTGTGTTTTCCAAAAAAATTAAATCAAAATCAAAATCACAAAATAGGGAAAGAATGTCATGAACATTGTACAACTTTCCATTACATTGCATTGTTTCATATGAAGTCCGCATTTACCAAATTTCACGACAAAGGTTGCATGCATCTGCATCCCTAAAAATCATGTTAACTGCATAGATTTCCTACATCTAATGTCCAAATCTTGTGGATTTGGGATGACCGGTCCTCTCGATGAGTCGATCTCTTGCTTTCTCATAAGGGTGGACCCTTGGGTACTAGTTACCCTCACCGTTGAGAGGACTACACGTCCTCACCATCAGAGGGCTGCACGCCCTTACCTCCAGAGGACTACATGTCCTCGCCTTGAGAGGGCTACACGCCCTCACCTTGGGTACTAGTTACCCTCACCGTCAGAGGACTACACGTCCTCGCCTTGAGAGGACTACACGTCCTCAGCACCAGAGGGCTGCACGCCCTCACCTCCAGAGGACTATAAGTCCTCGCCTTGAGAGGGCTACACGCCCTCACCTTGGGTACTAGTTACCCTCACCGTTGAGAGGACTACACGTCCTCGCCTTGAGAGGACTACACGTCCTCACCATCAGAGGGCTGCACGCCCTCACCTCCAGAGGACTACATGTCCTCGCCTTGAGAGGGCTGCACGCCCTCACCTTGGGTACTAGTTACCCTCACCGTCAGAGGACTACACGTCCTCGCCTTGAGAGGACTACACGTCCTCACCATCAGAGGGTTGCACGCCCTTACCTCCAGAGGACTACATGTCCTCGCCTTGAGAGGGCTACACGCCCTCACCTTGGGTACTACTTACCCTCACCGTCAGAGGACTACACGTCCTCGCCTTGAGAGGACTACACGTCCTCACCACCAGAGGGCTGCACGCCCTCACCTCCAGAGGACTATAAGTCCTCGCCTTGAGAGGGCTACACGCCCTCACCTTGGGTACTAGTTACCTTCACCTTCAGAGGACTACACGTCCTCGCCTTCAAAGGGTCATGTACCTTCAACTTCAGAGGACTACACGTCCTCGCCGTCAAAGGGTCATGTGCCTTCACCTTTGTAGGGCTACACGCCCTCACCTTCAGAGGACTACACGTCCTCACCTTTAGAGGACTACACGTCCTCGCCATCAGAGGACTACATGTTCCCCATTTTCAAAGGGGGGCATGCCCTCACCTTTAGAGGATTGCACGTCCTTGCCATCATAGGACTACACTCCCTCGCCTTCGAAAGGCGACACGTCCTGAACTTCAGAGGGCTACACGCCCTCGCCTTTAGAGGACTACGCGTCCTCACTTTCAGTGGGCTCCATATCCACACCTTAAGATAATTTAAGGTCCTCTGTCCTTAAATGCTTAACCGAGACTTGCACTCCCGGTTAAGGGACCAGTAGTTTCCTTTTAACGGTTCCGGGGCCACCCCCTGATATTGGAGGAGGGCCAACTGTGCGAGCACAACTAGAAAGGGAGGCTATCACACTGCTACTATGCATACTGGGGCAAGATTTCACCCGTGCCGCTGCAAAGAGACGAGTGCGGATCATGCGCACCAACATGACCACTCTTACATAGATGACATTGCTACTTAGCAATATTCTGCCCAGCGACCGCATGCCAATCTCCCCCTGCAAAAGTATCAGTTGGTCTGTGTCGTCTCGACATGGGTAAGTATGCATATGGTTCAACTGATTTCTGATACCTTCTATTGTTTGCAGGGATCGCACCCACAAAGACACCCAGTGGACCTGAAGAAGTCCAACAGGGCCCTGGGGTTTCCAGCTCTGGTTACGGGCCTCTATCGGCCCTATAGGGCGCTCGTCCCCCCAGCAAGCTCATGCCATCATGACATAGGTAAATATGCACCTCCCCCAACTGATTTCTGATGTCATCTATTGTTTGCAGGGATTGTGCCCGCAAGACACCTAGTGGACCCGAAGAAGGCCAACAGTGTCTTGGAGTTGCCAGCTCTAAATACGGGTCTCTATCAGTTCAAGGGAGTGCCTGTTGCCCCCAGCAGGGTCATCAGGCCCCCTACCAATCGAGTTTTCATCTAGAAGTGTTGCGCCCCCAGGCAGGCGCAGGGCGAGACACCACAGCAGCATTGGGATGGACGGTAGCGGGCAATAGACACACCGCCATCACCACTAAAGTTCACCTCAGCTCATCCATAAAAAGGTTAGAGCGTTGCCTACGACACATGGCCGACCAATAGGCAACCAAGTCCAAAGCCAAAGGTAAGCAAAGTACTAGGTCAGTGACCGACAAGTCATAAGGCGTCCAGCTAAAGACGTTAAAGAAGCGCTACTAGGAGGCAACCTAGTACCTTTTGAATCTATGCTTGTTATTTGATCACTTTTTATAGTAGGACGCACCTAGTTGCTCATGATCCTGGGGATTTAAATAAAACAAGCGCAAGCTCGAAAGGTAGTCATACCTCACAAAATATATATATGTATGTTTAGGTAGTGAAAATACCTTAGATATGCATGTATGTAAACAAAAAACACTTCACAAAATATATATATGTATGTTTAGGTAGAAAGATACCTTAGATATGCATGTATGTAAACAAAAAAATACTTCACAAAATATATATGTATGGTTAGGTAGAAAGATACCTTAGATATGCATGTATGTAAACAAAAAAATACTTCACAAAATATATATATGTATGTTTAGGTAGAGAGATACCTTAGATGTGCGTGTATGTAGCAAAAAAATACCTCACAAAACATATATATGTATGTTTAGGTGGCAAGATACCTTGGATATGCATGTATATAGCAAAAATACCTCACAAAAATATGCACATGTTTAGGTAGCAAAATACCTCATGAAAAAAAAAAAAAGAAAAAAAAACAAGAAAAAGAAATAAACAAATGATAATGATTTGATTTGCACAAGCTTTTTGGAGTAGAAACATGGGACCAACTCATTTTATTTCAAAAAGGAAGTCGTATCTAGTCAAGGTCTTAGAGACCATACAAGTTTCCTAACAATTTCTAATTATGTGGGCCATTAAGTCTATCATATGCTGACAATAGCCGAGAAGCCCATGAATCTCTTCGGGGGCGGAGTAGGTGTCTGCCATCGCCTTGGCCTTGGCTAACAATCGGGGAAGTTCTTGACTCCCGTTCAAGGTAAGAGCAAACCGATCCATCCACATGGTTGCCTCTTGGTGTAAAGAGTCGATCACCCTTCCTCTAGCCTCTTTTTCCGCGTATACTTGGGCATATTCGTCCGCAATCCTATGCTCGTGGGCCGCGGCTAGACCTAACTCTTCTTGGTACTTGGCGATGATAGCTAGCATGTTGGTCTCCGTCTCGCATAAACGCTGAGACAAGCTTCTTTTGGACCTTGAACAGGCAACTAACTCCTCTTTCAAAACCATGCTATGTGCTCGCGACTGGTCCCTTTCTTCCTTTCGCAACTTGAGTTCACTATTGCTACCCCATAGAGCTCCGCGAAATTTGTTCCGGCCATACTCTTCCTTGCGAGCCCTCTTGGTCTCTTGTTCAAGGGCTCTTGCGGTAATTGCATTCTCTTCCCGTAACCCGGCACACTCCTTCCGAACGTGTGTAGCGGCCAACTTGAACTTCTCCTTGGCAAGTTTTGCCTTTCCTAACTCGCTTTTGAGAGCTTGGACTTCTTCGTCCTCTTCCGGTGCTTCAAAACTCTCTTTGCTGACGACTTTTAACTTGGCGAGCCAATCTAAACCTCGTATATGAACTTTCAGCCATTCGTGGTACCCACCAATGATGCCATTACGAATGCCTCTTGATCTTTCTTTAACGGGGTTTCCCACGCCTTATGGATTCTTTGTATAGTCTTGGAATTTTGTGCGCCGAAATCCCTCACAAGGAAAGGAGACATGCTTTCTTCCGTCGGTGCTCCCCTCATGGGGTACCCTAGTTGTCTTATAGCGAGCGCGGGATTGTAGTTAATACAACCCCTCGTTCCTACCAGTGGAATGTTTGGGTATCTTCCACATGAGAAAAGGACTCCTTCTTTTCCTTCCTTCCATCGGGGGAACCAACTGATTGTTCTACCTCCTATCCCGGCCAAGAGCTGGTCCCAATCTATTCTCCTCTTTTCAGTACACGAGCGATGGCTCAGGAGCGGACATGGATGTCTTGTGTCTTGTTGGAACAAGTGTGAAACCAACCAAACACAGAGGGCGGGTAAGCAACAGATGATCCGTGCGCTACTCTTTTCGCACCTTCGGTCAAATGTGTCAAATAGATCTGCCAAGACAGCTACCACCGGACTTTCCTTGCTATGGTGGTAGGCAAGGAAAGCGTCGATTGCTGCTAGGTCTACCAAACCATCCACGTTTGGAAAGAGGACGACCCCAAAAATTAGCAAAGCTAACACATCCATAAACGGGACCCAGTCTCCTTGATTGGCCATACCCCTCGCCTTGTCTTCTAGGTACTTCTGTGGTAGGCCCGCTATGCCGTTCCGAGTCTGTTTTATGCGGTCCAAACCTCTTGCTGAATCCTTGACCACAGTTGCAATTCTGCTCAAAGAGGGGAGACACCCGGAGGAAAGATATGGTTTTCTTCCCCCGAGAGGACATCCTAGAATTTCCTCAAATTCTTCAATGGTTGGTACTAATTGGAAGTCTGCGAATGTGAAGCACCTCAAAGGCTGATCGTAGTATTGGGTAAGTGATGCAATGGCTTCTATGGACACCTCTGCTATGGTCAACTCTAAGATCTTTCCGTAAGTCTTGCGGAAGGCTTGCATTTGGAGGGGTTCCATCAACCGCCCTAATTCCTTGATGCTGGTGGTATCTAGGCTTTTGACCTTGACTTGGTAGAACCTCTTGCCGGTTTGATTTGTTCCCATGCTTACTAAAGTGAGACAAAAGCTGGTGCAAATCAAAACTCCGATATCTCATGGGTGGGATGGATGAATGCATGAAGAAATGCATATGACACAGATGCAATTTACGAATACGGGGGTCCGGGGAATTTGTCCCCTTCTTAGATACGACGTCTAGGGGTAGCGAAATGCCCCAACGCACGTTTTTAAGAAGGCGACACGAACCCTCCGTTGGTTTGTTTACAGTAGGGATCAAGACAGAACCCATATGCAATGCCTATGCAAAAGACACAATGCGGGAATGTGCACAGTATGACAATATTTACCGAACATAAGCAAAAGGGTATATGATACTCATGCATGGCAGTGTGAAAAATGGCACGCAGCGTGTTTGCTTCGTGCCCCTATTTAAGGGACCTATAAGGGAGAGAACTAACTAGGCTTTTAGCAATAATCCCCAAGGTAGTTATATCTCTCTTGATGGTTTCTAGAGGTATCATCCCCTTTGAAGAACATATTGTAGCAGTAGGGACTACTAGCAACAATAGGTTTTCAAAGAGAAAAGCTCTAGATGAGGGTTCACTGTAATCAAGCAAGTCGGAGACCTAGCATGATCACAGATTCACCTCCACTCCTTATGCTCCCATGAACCCGGGTATAGGGCCCTTTTTCACTCACAGTGTGTGCAAATAGTGTTGGTGTTTGTGTGCATCAAATGAATAAATATTTACTTCATGCATACATTTAAAACGCACTAAAAGCAACAAAGAGTTTATATACACAAGAACATAATGAAAGGAAACCAACAAAGGGGTAAGTCACGGTAAAACATTGCACAAAATTAAATGGCCTAACTCTCTAAAAACAGTCCCCAGTGGAGTCGCCAACTGTCGCAACCTACCCTTCGGCGGGAGGGCGACGCGTGACTCGCGGGATGCGCGTTCCACGAAAGGAATACGCGCGGAGTCACGACCAACGTTTATTTGAGGAAAACGTCGGAAAAACCAGAAAAGACGCGATCTACGAACTTTTAAGTGAAAGGTTCGGGAGTTGTATTTACGCACGGGGAAGGTATTAGCACCCCACACGTCCGCCCCAAGGGACGGCAGCCTTTAATCGAATGTGCAAACATGACTTTGATTTTTTATGTTCCCTTTTTATGTCTCTATATCCTTTATACCCTTTTTATATTTTCTCTTTTTGTGGTCGACAAGGGTGTTTCCCTTTGCTCCTACGTATTCCTCAATTTGGGATGAGAAAATCAGACCTACGTAGTTCTTTTTTATCGAGTGATTCTTTTTTACTTTAAGAGGTGATCATTTTAAGGCATTGGACCTTAAAAATGATCCATTTTACTTAGTGAGAAAATGAAATGACAAACTTCAAAAGCCTATTTTTATGGACGAGCTTGACTAGGCGAATTGATTTTAGCCTTTAGTTTCACTTTAGTTATTAATCAATTCGATTAAGAATGAGAAATCCCAAAGAGAAAACGTCCGATTGATTTTCCGCTTTATTTTACTAAAAGATGTCTTTTTTATTATTATATTATTTTTTACCTCTTTTTGATTTCCAACGTGGTTACGGCACGACCGAACGGTCGGAATTTATTTTAACCGAAGTTAATGGATAATACAATTCAAACGTTCGGTGGAAATTTATTTTATTTTTAAGTTAAGCGAGAAATGACTTAAGTAAAATGGCTTAAGCACGTCAACAGGGGGTATAAAAAGTAAACAAAACGAGAATAAAAATGCACGAAACACAATGTGGACCACTACGGGTACATAGAATGAATCGAAAAGCTTGGTTCGAGGTACTTACCCGTTGAAGATCGAAGAACGATAAAGAACGAATGAAGAACGTCGAAGAACGGTTGAAACCTTTGCGAAATTCTTCACGGAAAACGTTACGGAAACGTTTCGGAAGCGCCTCGGCTTAGATTTTCTTCACGGAAACGATTTTTCCAAGCAAATTCGAAAGAGAGAGAAGTGCCAAAGGGGCTGAACCCTTTTCTTCTTCACTTCCTCCCCTATTTATAGCAAAATAGGGGAGGTGGTTGCCGCCCAGCTCGCCCAGGCGAGCCAGGTTGCTTCCTCCAGAAGCAACAGCCTTCTGGAGGAATATTCTGGAGGGCCCAAGTGGGCCTGGGTGCTATTTGCACCCCCATTTTTACTAAGTACACCCCCTCTGCTTTTTTTGGTGATTCTTTTTTCGTAAATTTACGGAAACTTACGAATTTTGTAACGATACTCGTTTTCTTTCCGTAATGTTACGGAACCTTGCGGATTACATAATGAAATTCTGATACCAATGCCAGATGTCGTACAGGATGTCACGACATCACGCTTCAGAACATGCAGGTTATGTTTGAGTGTGTGAACAGATTAAACAAGTAAATAACACAAGAGAATTGTTAACCCAGTTCGGTGCAACCTCACCTACATCTGGGGGCTACCAAGCCAGGGAGGAAATCCACTAAAATAGTGTTAGTTCAAGGTCTAACAGCCACTGTTTACAACCTTCTCACCTAACCACTACCCGTGCAATCTCTACCTAAGAGCCACTCTTAGATATGAGAACCCCGCTCACTCCCTCTCAATCACACTCCCGTGTTTACAAATCAATCAAAGACACACCAGAGATTTCTCTCTGAACAAAAGGGATCAACCCTACACACTAGAGATCAACTCTACACACTAGAGATCAACTCTACACACTCAGGTCCAACACTTGATGTTAGGGTACCATCAAGGTGGCTCACAAAACACTCAAGTCCCAAAACTCACAAAATAACTCTTCAATCCCGGACTTGGTACAGAACTCGTGCAGCCTTCGTGTTTATATAGCAGTGAGCGTATCTGGGCTGCAACTTCTTGTGCTGGATGAGATCTATCATTCTTCTGAAAAAATATGCAGTTAAAGATCTAAAAGATACAGTTTGATCTTTTAGTTTTTATCTTTAATCTTTAATCTTTAATCCCTGAACGAACTCTTCTAGTTTGTAATTCGAACTTTAATTATCTTTTAATTCGTTCCTAAAGATAGATCATCTTATCTCTTGCTAACTGCACAATAATCTGTTAAAGATATAACAGATTTATATGTCCAGTATTTTCGGGCCAGATGTCCTGGACATCGTATCCGACATCGTGGATCCTGCAGCTTCAATGCTTTTAGCAACTCCAGTATTTTCGGGCAGGATGTCCTGGACATTGTATCCGACATCGTGGATCCTGCAGCTTCAATGCTTTTAGCAATTCCAGTATTTTCAGGCAGGATGTCCTGGACATTGTATCCGACATCGTGAATCCTGCAGCTTCAATTCTTCATTTGACATTTCATCTTGCCTTGTGCATTGTGCAGCCCGATCTTATTCTTTGACATAACGTTGGACATCATGTGCAGCAACTCCAGCTTTCCTTCATTGTCTAAGTGCTTATGTTTTAACAAAATCTTAGCCAATCTTTTAAAACTCAGTAGAGCTAAGCACTAACAATCTCCCCCTTTGGCAAATTTTGTCTAAAACATACTTAGACACTTCCTGAGCAGGTACGAGCAGTTATGCAAGTGGGATCAGCAACTTCCATTATCAGAGTCATCAAGCACAGCGGAAATTCTTCAAGTTGCAAGTCGTTTCCAGGATGTCAAGACACCTCACGTGACATCAGCTTTCTGCTCCCCCTGTCTTCATGCTCTTACTGCTGTGAAGCAGTTCACTGCAGCATCTTCTATCAGCTACTAGTCTTTTCCAGGATGTCAAGACATCTCATGTGACATCAGCTTTCTGCTCCCCCTGTCTCCATGCTCAGCTACTAGTAGCTTACATCAGTCATCATCAGCAGCAGTCTCCCCCTCAGAAACCATATACATACAACTCCCCCTCAAAATCATGAATCATGCATACATCGTATCCTACTTCTCAAAATCATACATCATGCATAATACTACTATTGCATACATATTAATACCATTACTCCCAAATCATGCATAACTATTACTCCCCCTTTTTAGACAGAATTTGACAAAAGTAGAATGCATGAGCTTAAGGTGCAAATATTACAGACCAATAGTAACCATTGTTCAAAGGGACATGCCCCTATAGCCAGTAAAAGTGAAAAGCAAAAATAAAGGTCTGATGATCATGGGGTGGCTTCAGAATCATCATCTGATTCTGTATCCTCTGCTGCATCTTCCTTTTCCTCAGCTGCTTCTTCTTCTTCCTCATCTTTTTCTTCTTCCTCAGCTTTTTCTTCTTCCTCAGCTGCTTCTCCATCATCAATGCCACTTTCTGAGAGCCTTTTGATCAGCCGTTCCAGCTCTATTTTCTTCTCTGTGTTGGCTTTGATGGTTGCTTCCAGCACCTTGCATGTGTCCTTGAGTTCAGCAATCAAAGCATCCTTGGACACAGCACCTGTAGCAGCAGCTTTCCCTGATGTCGAGACAATGTCTGGGACATGTGTCCCCTCAAACAGTTTGTAATGCAGGGATAGAGGAGATTCTCTCTTCATCACAGAGTCAGTGTAGTTTAAAACATTTGGATGTTGGCTCAACATAATGCCACACAATACAGTTGGGAAGGCAATGGGTAATTTGACAGCAAAAGATTCTGAATGCTTAACAGTTTGATCAAAAATATAGTTTCCAAAATTAAATTTGGACTTGGTTCCAACAGCATACAGAAATTTACCCAAACCTGTGGCAACAGTGGATGTATGATTAGTGGGTACCCAGTTTGCAGCTCCAATCCTGTGCAGGATTGCATATTTCACACTCAGCTTCCCTGCAGACAGCTTCCCTTTCTTTGGCCAATGCTGGACTTGTTTCGCAGTGATTTCCTTGGCAATCTGATGCTCAGAAACATCAATATCCACCACTCCATCTGTTGGTCTGTCCAGGTATTTGTTGATCACAGCAGGGGAGAATCTAACACATTTTCCTCTGACAAACACTCTTTGATACTCATCACTCTTTCTATTTGTTATGTCAGAGGGAATGTTGACAATGAATTCCCTGACTAGACTCTCATAGCAGTCTCCCAACTTGGTGACAGTTTTCAGCAGTCCAGCAGCCTTGATGAGGTCCATGATCTCCTTGCAATCCAAGGCAGCTCTTCCCAGTTCTCTTTCCAAGGCAAGTCTGCGTTGATACACGAATTTCCACCTTTCAGCATTGCCAATGGAGTGGAATGAGATGTTGTCCAATGGTGCATCAGGGACATTTCCAGGCACCTTCTTCCCTGATGTCTTGGTCCTCTTGATGTCGGGAACATCTGGTTCGACATCATCATCAGAATCAGACGAGGAAATTTCTTTCCTCTTCTTGGAAGGGATTGCATCTTTGCTCCGTCTGGATGTGGTAGGAGTGATTGGAGTGCTTTTCTTCTGGGCCATAGTCTTGATTCGTCCAGACCTCTTAATGGGAGTTTTTCCCTTTCTGCTTTGTAACCTTTCTGCAATGCCAGGTGCCAACCTGTTGGCAATGGGTTCCTCATCAGATTCTACTTCTTCCAGGTCAATGAGGTCACCTGGAGCAGGTTCTGGTGCCCTTGGTGCAGGGGTCTCCTTTGTGGCTTGATCCTCTTCCTCTGTTGATTCCTCTTTGCTGGGTGAAGAGAGGACTTCAGTATTTGGGGTGGAAGATGTCGGAACATCTTTCTCAGCATCAGGAACAGCAACATCTAGGGTGGAGGATGTTGGAACATCTTCATCAGCATCAGGGACAGACGCATTTTTCAGAATGTTACTCACAATACTGCGGATCTTCTTGTCCATCTCTGTGTCTACTTCCCTAGGACTTGTTGCAAGGCTAGGGTTTTCAGAAATCTTCACACCCTGTTGTCGTTTGGGGACCAGTTTTTCAGGAACAGGGGCTTGACCAGGAATCATCTGTATGGGTTGGATATGGAATTCAGGTTGTTCCTGGATTGATGGCGCTTTGGTGGATGATGGAGATGATGGTACAGATGGTGAACCAGAAGCTGAAGTTTCTTTTGGTGAGGTAGCCATGGAGTAGCAGAGCCTTTGGAATGTTTTCGTAAATTTCTGAGAGCTGTTAGGGAATGCTGAAAACGAGATTATCACTAAAATATGAATTTGAATGAGGAATGTAAAGGGACGTGTGAAGCAACGGTCGAATTTGTTTTGGCTTAGTAGTGAACGTGCTATTAATGTTAAGTGAGATGTTTGAGCACGTTCAGATAGCAGTAGCTGCTATAATTCCTCTAGCAGACAAATGCCCAGCTTGCCCCTCAGTTTTTCAAACTGATTTGCATCCAATGCCTTTGTGAAAATATCTGCTATTTGTTCCTCAGTGTCAACATGCTCCAGTGTGATAACTTTATCATCAACAAGCTCTCTAATATAGTGATGTCTAATGTCAATGTGCTTGGTTCTGCTGTGTTGAACAGGATTTTTAGAAATATTAATAGCACTCAAGTTGTCACAGTATAATGTCATGACATCTTGTTCGACATTGTACTCTTTGAGCATCTGCTTCATCCAAACTAGTTGTGAACAGCTGCTTCCTGCTGCAATATACTCTGCTTCTGCGGTAGATAGGGAAACACAGTTCTGCTTCTTGCTGAACCATGAAATAAGATTGTTGCCCAGATAGAAGCATCCACCAGAAGTGCTTTTTCTGTCATCTGCACTTCCAGCCCAATCAGCATCACAATACCCAACCAGCATTGAATCTGAACAATGACAGTACATAATCCCATAGTCACTGGTGCCATTTACATATTTCAGAATTCTCTTTACTTGAGTCAAGTGACTTATCTTAGGATTGGCTTGATATCTTGCACAAACACCTACTGCATAGGTGATGTCGGGTCTGCTAGCTGTTAAATATAGTAAGCTCCCAATCATGCTTCTGTACAGACTTTGATCAACACTGGTGCCAGCTTCATCTTTTGACAGCTTCAAGTGAGTAGGTGCAGGTGTTCTTTTATGGCTGGCATTCTCCATCCCAAACTTCTTGACAATGTTCTTTGCATACTTGCTTTGTGAGAGGAATATGGAGTCTTCCATCTGCTTCACTTGGAGTCCCAGAAAATAAGTCAGCTCTCCAACAAGACTCATCTCAAATTCAGATTGCATCTGTTGGACAAAATGTCGAAGCATCTCATTCGACATCCCTCCAAACACAATGTCATCAACATATATCTGTGCTATCATCAAGTTTTCAGCATCTTGTTTGACAAAGAGAGTCTTGTCAATTCCTCCCTTCCTATACCCTTGCTGAGTAAGGAACTCTGTTAGCCTTTCATACCAAGCTCTTGGAGCTTGCTTCAATCCATAGAGAGCCTTCTTGAGCCTGTATACATGATCTGGATGAGCTGGATCTACAAATCCCTTTGGCTGCTCCACATAGGCTTCTTCATTCAGGTATCCATTCAGAAATGCGCTCTTCACATCCATTTGGTACAGCTTGAATTTGAGGATGCAAGCTACACCAAGTAACAATCTGATGGACTCAAGTCTAGCAACTGGGGCGAATGTTTCATCAAAGTCTACACCTTCAATCTGAGTGTAGCCTTGAGCAACAAGTCTGGCCTTGTTTCTGGTTATAACACCTTCTTCATCGGTTTTGTTCTTGAAGATCCACTTGGTGCCAATCACATTAGTTCCCTCGGGTCTCGGAACTAGCTCCCAGACTTCATTCCTTTTGAATTGCTCCAATTCTTCTTGCATAGCATTGATCCAGAACTCATCAGCCAGTGCCTCTTTCACATTCTTGGGCTCAATTTTGGAGACAAAACATGAGTTGGAGACAATCTCAATCTCCCTTGATCTTGTAGTGACTCCTCTGTTTGGATCTCCTATAATCAGCTCCTTGGGGTGCATCTTCTGGATTCTAATGGAGGGTCTCTTGTCGGGTTGGTTGATGTTTGATTCATCTGTAGCAGAATCAGAGTTTTCTGCATTCTCTGCACTTTTAGCTGTATCTGCTACATTGTCTCCCGATGTTCTGACATCTTCTTCGACATCCTTCTTTCTTGCTGGAGTTGGATCATCAACAACCACATTGATGGATTCCATCACAGTTCTGGTTCTGGAGTTGAATACTCTATATGCTCTGCTGTTTGTAGAGTATCCCAGGAATATTCCTGCATCACTCTTGGGATCCATCTTTCTCCTTTGCTCTCTATCTGCCAAAATGTAACATGGGCTTCCAAAGATGTGAAAGTGCTTGACAGTTGGCTTCCTCCCTTTCCAGATTTCATACAGTGTGGTTGAAGTCCCTCTTCTAAGTGTGACTCTGTTGTGGATGTAGCATGCTGTGTTCATGGCTTCAGCCCAGAGATTATAGGGAAGTTCTTTGGCATGAAGCATGACCCTAGCAGCCTCTTGCAAAGTCCTGTTTTTCCTTTCAACTATGCCATTTTGCTGTGGTGTAATGGCTGCAGAGAACTCATGAGTGATGCCTTCAGATGTGCAGTATTCAGTAAACTTGCTGTTTTCAAACTCTCTGCCATGGTCACTCCTGATTCTCTTGATCACGCAGTCTTTTTCTCTTTGAAGTCTTAGACTCAACTCCTTGAATACTTCAAAGGTGTCTGATTTTTCTCTGATAAAGTTGACCCAGGTAAATCTGGAGAAATCATCCACAACAACATAGGCATACCTCTTTCCTCCAAGGCTTTCAACTTGCATAGGCCCCATCAAGTCCATGTGAAGTAGTTCCAGCACCCTGGAAGTGGTCTGATGTTGAAGCTTCTGGTGGGACATCTTGACTTGCTTTCCAATCTGACATTCACCACAAATTCTGCCTTCTTCTATTTTCAGATTGGGAATGCCTCTAACAGCACCTTTGTCAATGATTTTCTTCATGCCTCTTAAGTGCAGATGTCCAAATCTTTGATGCCATATTCTGACTTCATCTTCTTTGGAGGATAGACATGTGGAGGAGTAACTGGTTTCTTGAGGTGTCCATAGGTAGCAGTTGTCCTTTGATCTGCTGCCCTTCATTAGAACTTCACTCTTCTCATTTGTCACCAAGCATTCTGACTTTGTGAAGTTTACATTGAATCCTTCATCACACAGCTGACTGATGCTGATCAAGTTTGCAGTCAGTCCCTTCACCAGCAGTACTTTGTCCAGACTAGGAAGTCCATCATGGACTAGCTTTCCCATTCCAGTGATCTTTCCTTTAGAGCCATCTCCAAATGTCACATAGCTAGTGGAGCAAGGTTCAATGTTCACCAGGAATTCTTTAACTCCTGTCATGTGTCTGGAACAGCCGCTATCTAGGTACCAATCTTCCTTAGCTGATGCTCTAAGTGAAGTATGAACAACAAGACTAACAGTCTTGTGTTTTGGAACCCACATCATCTTCCTTCCACTGCTGCTACTTTGAGTTCCATGATGTGGATGACCATGTAAATGATAGCAAAAGGGCTTTATGTGACCATACTTGCCACAGTAGTGACACCTCCAATTCTTTCTTTTGCTCCTTTTCTGCTGCGTTCCATGATGTCGAGACCGATGTTGTGACATCGTGGCTCCAGTGCTGTTTTTGGCAGGAACAAATTCTGTCATGGTTGTTCTGCCAGCAGACTTAGGATTAAATCCAAGTCCTCTCTGGTTTCCAACATTCTTTCCAAGCTGTAGCACCTCATCAAGCGTATCTGAGCCTTTATTCAGCATCTTTATTGATTTTGTCATGTTTTCCAGTTTAGAGTTCAGAAAACCAACTTCTCCTTTAAGCTCAGAGATCTCCTCTTCATGTGCCTCCTTTTCAGCCTCCAGATTTGCAATGACCTTCTTCAGTTGTGCTTCTTGCTGAAGAATCTTCTCACTTTTGATGCATAGTTCTCTATAGGATGTGGCAAGCTCATCAAAAGTGATTTCACTGTCTGTATCACTTGAATCTTCAGCAGATTCAAATCTCCCAGTGAGTGCATTCACATCTCTGTCAGAATCACTTTCTTGTTCACTCTCTGTATCATCAGATCGACATACAGAAAGTCCTTTCCTCTGCTTCTTGAGATGAGTGGGACATTCAGCTTTGATGTGTCCAAAGCCTTCACACCCACGGCATTGAATTCCTTTGCTGTGACTGGGCTTTTCATCTGACCTTTTCTGGTATTCACTGCCTTTCCTGATGTCGAAAGGGATGTTCCGGACATGTGGTTTCTGCCTCCTGTCCATTCTGTTCATCACTTTGTTGAACTGTTTTCCAAGGAGCACAACTGCATTAGTCAGACCTTCATCAGTATCCAGGTCATACTCCTCTTCTTCTCCTTCATCATTGGACACGAACGCCAGATTCTTGCTCTTCTTTTCAGTCCTATCCGAGAGTCCTAGCTCAAAGGTTTGAAGGGAACCAATGAGTTCATCTACTCTCATGTTGCAAATGTCTTGGGCCTCCTCTATTGCAGTGACTTTCATGTCAAATCTCTTAGGCAAAGATCTGAGGATCTTTCTCACCAGCTTTTCATCTGTCATTCTTTCTCCCAAGGCAGTGCAAGCATTGGCAATTTCAAGAATGTTCATGTGGAAGTCATGAATACACTCTTCCTCCTTCATCTTCAGATTTTCGAATTTTGTGGCCAATAGTTGCAATCTGGACATCTTCACTTTGGAGGTTCCTTCATGAGTGGTTTTCAGGATCTCCCATGCATCCTTGGCCACTGTGCAAGTGTTGATCAGTCTGAAGATATTCTTGTCAACTCCATTGAATATAGCATTCAAGGCTTTGGAGTTTCCAAGTGCCAATTCGTCTTCTTCTTTTGTCCAGTCTTCTTCTGGCTTCAATTCATTAGTGGGCTTTCCTTCTGTGTCCAGCATCTTGGGATGTTCCCAGCCTTTGATGACAGCTTTCCAGGTTCTGCTATCCAGTGATTTGAGGAAGGCCACCATTCTTGCTTTCCAGTATTCATAGTTGGTTCCATCAAGAATTGGTGGTCTGTTCACTGGTCCTCCTTCTTTCTCCATGTTCATCAGAATTTATCTCCCTAGATCTCACTCAGTGATTTCGAGTGCCTGCTCTGATACCAATTGAAATTCTGATACCAATGCCAGATGTCGTACAGGATGTCACGACATCACGCTTCAGAACATGCAGGTTATGTTTGAGTGTGTGAACAGATTAAACAAGTAAATAACACAAGAGAATTGTTAACCCAGTTCGGTGCAACCTCACCTACATCTGGGGGCTACCAAGCCAGGGAGGAAATCCACTAAAATAGTGTTAGTTCAAGGTCTAACAGCCACTGTTTACAACCTTCTCACCTAACCACTACCCGTGCAATCTCTACCTAAGAGCCACTCTTAGATATGAGAACCCCGCTCACTCCCTCTCAATCACACTCCCGTGTTTACAAATCAATCAAAGACACACCAGAGATTTCTCTCTGAACAAAAGGGATCAACCCTACACACTAGAGATCAACTCTACACACTAGAGATCAACTCTACACACTCAGGTCCAACACTTGATGTTAGGGTACCATCAAGGTGGCTCACAAAACACTCAAGTCCCAAAACTCACAAAATAACTCTTCAATCCCGGACTTGGTACAGAACTCGTGCAGCCTTCGTGTTTATATAGCAGTGAGCGTATCTGGGCTGCAACTTCTTGTGCTGGATGAGATCTATCATTCTTCTGAAAAAATCTGCACTTAAAGATCTAAAAGATACAGTTTGATCTTTTAGTTTTTATCTTTAATCTTTAATCTTTAATCCCTGAACGAACTCTTCTAGTTTGTAATTCGAACTTTAATTATCTTTTAATTCGTTCCTAAAGATAGATCATCTTATCTCTTGCTAACTGCACAATAATCTGTTAAAGATATAACAGATTTATATGTCCAGTATTTTCGGGCCAGATGTCCTGGACATCGTATCCGACATCGTGGATCCTGCAGCTTCAATGCTTTTAGCAACTCCAGTATTTTCGGGCAGGATGTCCTGGACATTGTATCCGACATCGTGGATCCTGCAGCTTCAATGCTTTTAGCAATTCCAGTATTTTCAGGCAGGATGTCCTGGACATTGTATCCGACATCGTGAATCCTGCAGCTTCAATTCTTCATTTGACATTTCATCTTGCCTTGTGCATTGTGCAGCCCGATCTTATTCTTTGACATAACGTTGGACATCATGTGCAGCAACTCCAGCTTTCCTTCATTGTCTAAGTGCTTATGTTTTAACAAAATCTTAGCCAATCTTTTAAAACTCAGTAGAGCTAAGCACTAACACATAATCATCCCCTTTTTGACTTACGGAATGTTACGGAACCTCACTTAATTATGCAACGATGCTTCCATTTGATTTCCGGTGTGTCACGGAAACTTACGAATTGTGCATCAATATTTTTTTGGTTTTTCGGCATGTCCTGGAATTTCACAAATTGCCTAATGATGGGTACCAAGCACCTCACAAGGACCAAAGAAAGGTCGCATGTCATCAAGCAAAGGTCCCCGGACGAAATTAGGGTATGACAACAAGAATATGCAGTGACTATGTACAAAGGTGTATGCAACAAAACTATTGATTGCATGATAATAAAATGAAGCAAAATGCCCTCATCACTTGTCTTTCACAAAGCATGCAGTTATTCAAAGAGAAGAACATGATGTATGTCCATAATTAATTGAAGTTAGGCATAAGACAAATATTAAGGAAAGTAGCTTAAACCACAGTCTCACAGCTACTGTTTCACTCAAGCACAAGTGTTTAAGCTATTCATCAACAACAACTAGGATTTGAACTTCATCTCAAGCCATAAAGTCAAAAATGCATAAATAGAATCAGAAGGACTTTCACAGGCTTGTAGTGAGTGTCATACTCTAATTTCGTCCAGGGACCATTTGTTTGGTGGGATGCAACCTTCGCTTGATCGCTTCGAGGTACTTAACACCCATCGTTAGGCAATCTGTGAAGTTCCGTGACATGTCGGGAGTCGAAAGGAAGCATTGTTGTGCAATCCGTAAAGCTCCATAACATTCCAGAAGTCAAAGAGGGGATGGTTGCGTAATCCATAAAGTTTCGCGATATTACGGAAAGAAAACAAATATCGTTACATAATCCGTAAAGTTTCGTAATGTTACGGAAAAAAATTAGCAAAAAAAGGCAAAGAGGAGTGTATTTGGTAAAAAGAGGTGTGCAAATAGCAACCAAGCCCACTTGGACCTTCCAGGGTGTTCCAACAGAAGGCGGTGCCTTCTAGTGGAAGCAACCCAGCTCGGCTGGGCGAGCTGGGCGGCAACCACCTCCCTCTTTTCCCCTATAAATAGGGGAAAGAGGGCAGAGCAAATTCGTTCAACCCTTCTAGTATTTAGGATTCACTTGAAATTAGTGATAAAAATTGTTTCCGTGAAGAAAATCCAAGCCGAGGCGCTTCTGTAACGCTTCTGAGACGTCTCAGTGAGCGATTTCGTGAAGATTTTCCACCGTTCTTCATTCGTTCTTCATTCGTTCTTCTTCATTCTTCGGTCTTCTTCTCCGTGAGCGATTTGGTGCGCATGAAGCGCACTCGTCTCTTTGCAGCGGCACGGGTGAAATCTTGCCCCGGTATGCATAGTAGCTGTGTGATAGCCTCCCTTTCTGGTTGTCTTGCACAGTTGGCCCTCCTCCAATATCAGGGGGTCGCCCAGGAACCGTTAAAAGGAAACTACTGGTCCCTTAACCGGGAGTGCAAGTCTCGGTTAAGCATTTAAGGACAGAGGACCTTAAATTCTCTTAAGGTGTGGATGTGGAGCACACTGAAAATGAGGACACGTAGCCCTCTAAAGGTGAGGACGTGTAGTCCTCTCAAGGTGAGGGCGTGCAGCCCTCTGATGGCGAGGATGTGTAGTCCTCTCAAGGTGAGGGCGTGCAGCCCTCTGTTGGCGAGGACGTGTAGTCCTTTCAAGGTGAGGGCTTGCAGCCCTCTGTTGGCGAGGACGTGTAGTCCTTTCAAGGTGAGGGCGTGCAGCCCTCTATTGGCGAGGATGTGTAGTCCTCTAAAGGTGAGGGCGTGCAGCCCTCTGATGGCGAGGACGTGTAGTCCTCTCAAGGTGAGGGCGTGCAGCCCTCTGTTGGCGAGGACGTGTAGTCCTCTAAAGGTCAGGGCGTGCAGCCCTCTGTTGGCGAGGACGTGTAGTCCTCTAAAGGTGAGGGCGTGTAGCCCTACGATGGTGAGGACATGCAGTCCTCTGATGGCGAGGGCGTGTAGCCCTCTGAAGGTGAGGACGTGTAGTCCTCTGAAGGTGAGGGCGTGTAGCCCTACGAAGGTGAGGACATGCAGTCCTCTGATGGCGAGGGCGTGTAGCCCTCTGAAGGTGAGGACGTGTAGTCCTCTGAAGGTGAGGGTAACTAGTACCCAAGGCGAGGGCGGGTAGCCCTCTCAAGGCTAGGACGTGTAGTCCTCTGGAGGTGAGGGCGTGCAGCCCTCTGATGGTGAGGACGTGTAGTCCTCTCAAGGCGAGGACGTGTAGTCCTCTCAAGGTGAGGGCGTGTAGCCCTCGGAGCCGAGGGCGTGTAGCCCTCTAAAGGTGAGGACATGTAGTCCTCTAAAGGTGAGGACATGTAGTCCTCTAAAGATGAGGACATGTAGTCCTCAGAAGGTGAGGGCGTGTAGCCCTCTGATGGCGAAGACATGTAGCCCTTTGAAGGTGAGGACGTATAGTCCTCTGGAGACAAGGGTACTAGTACCCAAGGGTTCACCCTTATGAGAAAGCAAGAGATCGACTCATCGAGAGGGTCGGTCATCCGAAATCCACACGACTGGATATTAGATGTAGGAAATCTATGCAGTTAACATGATTTTTAGGGATGCAGATGCATGCAACCTTTGTCTTGAAATGCGGTAAATGCAGACTTCATATGAAACAATGCAATGTAATGGAAAGTTGTACAACGTTCATGACATTCTTTCCCTATTTTGTGATTTTGATTTTGATTTAATTTTTTTGGAAAACACAGATTGACTGTCCTTTTGAAAGAGGTGATAATTCATGCAACCTCATCCTATCTTTTTGCAAATCTCTCCGGGAATTCCCTCAGAGTATGTGTTCTGTTTGATTTAGTCACTTGACCATTTTGGAGTGACGGCAATGGAGTCGTTTGATGTTTGATCAATCCATTGAAATCCTAGGGTTTGTCCCCCTTTTTTGTTAAAAGCATCGATGGGTGAGAACTTTTGATCGACCCCTATGTTCACTTGAGGCTCATGCACGGTGCCCCTCATTGCCCCAGTGTAAGGCTTTGAGGTACCAATCGTTGTCTTTCGTCATGACCTTGTAGGAGGGAACCTATTGGGTGAGAACTTCTAATCTGCCCCTAGGTTCGCTTGAGGTTTTTGCATGGTGCCTTTCGTTGCCCCAGTGTAGGGCTTAGAGGTACCAATTGTTGTCTTGTTTTCATGACCTCGTAGTGAGGAAGAATGAAAGAAGCAGTTGATTCTTGCAAAAAGAATTTTCCAAGGACGAGAAATAGTTGAAGGATCTTTCAGTTGATGGATTAAGTCAAATGACTCCTATGTAGAAGCAAGATGTTTTGATGTCTTGATGATGCTAAAGGATCAAGTGCTTCTAAGTTTTATTCAAGACAAGAATCCAAGAAAATCAAGATATATGATCAAGTTTGATCTCTTAGAATCTTTAGGAAGAAGTTTCCAAATTGAAACAAACAAAAGGTTTGACCAAAGAATTCTATCATTTCAAATTGAGATTTGCTCTCTGGTAATCGATTACCAGTAGTTGAAAATGTTTTAATTCAAATTTTTAAAACCTGTAATCGATTACATAAGTCTTGTAATTGATTACCAGAGGGGCTTTTCAGAAAATAATTTCCAAGAGACATATCTATTTAAATGTTTTATGAACGGCCATTCAAATGTTTTAAAGAGAGTTTTCATTGCCTAAACAGTTTTATCCTCTCGAAAGATCAAGAGTTTTTCTGAACTGAAATGTCTTATCCTCTCAAAAAGATTCCTTGGTCAACCACTTGCATATTCAATAAGGAATTTTTGATTGATCTTCATTTTACAATCTACCTCTTTTAAGAGAGATTTCTTCTTCTCTTCTTATTTCTGAAAAGGAATTAAGAGACCATGGGTCTCTTGTTGTAAAGGATTCCTGAACACAAGGGAAGGGTTGTCCCTGTGTGGTTCAGGCTTTGTAAAAGGAGTTTTACAAAGAGAGTGAAAAATCTCAAGTGGGTTGCTCGAGGATTGGATGTAGGCACGAGAAGTGGCCGAACCAGTATAAATCAAGTTTGCATTCCTCTCTTCCTTTAAACTTCTTTTATTTATTGCTATTTATCTTTTGCTTTAAAGAAGTTTATTTTGAAATGTCTTTTGAGGAATTCATGTTAAGGGTGCATTGTTAATCCAAAAAGAAAGAGTGATAGTTCAATTGGGGAATAGTCTTTGCATCTTAATTCAACCCCCCCTTTCTTAAGATAACTGAGGCCATTTGTCCAACATCCTATTCTTGACAACTCACTTCTCTCTAAAAAGACAGACTTTCCGGAATGAGGTCACATGAACGTCTTGAAAACACAGTCAATCAAATGCTCTTTTTTTTTCTTTTTGAACCCTTTTTTTTTATTTTGGAACTTATTTGTTTTGGACTTTACTCGTTGTTTTACGGCAACCCCACCAACGTGCAAGACGAGTAATCTCTTATTGAACGGTCTTGGAAGTCCAAACTCAGGAGCGCAGGTTGCTTGAGCAAATAGACCAATGGCTTACACTCACATTCCGGTGGAAGTTGAATAAGAAAAGATGTGTTTGTGAGAGGATGAGAGAGACAAGGATGTCCATTTTATCCATATCATTTAGCATTGTAACTGTGGTTTATAATAATGGCATAAACTTGAAAATCCTGATGAGTCATAACAACAGCTTCCAGAATTGCCCCATGTATGGTGTTGCTTGTCAATGTTAGGATTCAACAAGCGATTCTCCTCAAATTTCAGCCAGCCCGTATCAATTAGACTTCACACTTTATGCTTCGGGGTCATATAATGCTCAATGGAATGCCTCGGGGCTCCTCCGTGACAAGCACACGTTGCGTTTCGAGTCGTATTCTCGGAGAAATGGAGGTTGAGGAACCTTGGTTGGGGTTATGGCTACCATTGAATTATTGAGTGGATATGGGATCAAGTTTAGCATATGACAACGGAATTTGGGGTGAACCCTACAAGCTTTTTGCTGCAAAATTCCTTTTTGTTGGTGTTTTTTTTTTGGTTTGTGCTAAAGGTGGTGTTTGTCATTGGAAGTGTGGTAGACAGACTTTGTGGTTTATTTAGGGATGGCCTTTTTGGACAACTGGGCGGTGGGTAAGGAGAAGGGTTGAGTAATGACATTGTTGGGTTGGTGGGAAACTTGGCCGTACAGGAATGGCAGTCACAGCATGGGTTTCTCCCTCATCCTCACCCTCTTTATTTGCCCCAGTTTCCTCAGTCGTCCTAGTAGGATGATCAAATTTGCCTCTTTTCGGACCCACATCGATCCTTTCACTGGCGAAGACCAAATCTGCAAAGCTTTTGAGGGTGCGTAGCCCACCATCTTTTCATAGTAGAGTACCGATAATGTGTCTACCATCATGATTATCGTCTCCCTTTTTGCATATGTTCTGTAGTTGCATCCTATCCGGAACCATATCAAAATTGTACTGATACTGCATAACAAAGGCAACCATTAGGTCCTACCAAGAATGGACTCGGGAAGGTTCCAAGTTAGTGTACCAGGTAACAGCTACCCCAGTAAGACTTTGTTGGAAGGAATGTATCAGCAATTCCTCATCTTTTGCGTATTCCCCCATCTTCTGACAATACATCTTTAGATGGTTCTTGGGACAAGTAGTCCCCTTGTACTTGTCAAAGTCCAACACTTTGAACTTGGGAGGGGTGATGATATTGGGTTCTAGGAACAACTCTTTTAGGTTAGCAAAGGCACAATCTTCACCTCCTTCAATGGCCTTGAGCCTTTCCTCTAGATAATCCAACTTTCCCATTCCTGCCATAGTTATGAGGGTTTTTAACCGTTGTGGAACGTGAGGGTTGTGGTTGTGGATGATACTGAGGGCCCTCCAAAGTGTTTTGTAGGGGTATACCACCAATTACTTGCCCTTCAGCGGCATATCCAAGGCAAGGCTCGAAGTTGGCTAGATCGTGGTGGGGAATTTCATGTGTCTCCTCCATGGGTCGAGAGACATGTGCATGATCAGATTGAGGTTGTTGGCTCTTAATGGGTATGGGAGTGGAGTTATTGACATCCCCATTGGGAATGTACGCCACATTGGGTGGTGTATAGTTTGGGAGGCAAGCCATATGGCGGGAAGGCGTGCTTGTTTTGAATTTGCACATCATGGGGTCATCCGTACTTCCCAAATCTTTGCCTACCATATTTGAGGTTGGATGATTCATTTGCTTGAGGCCAGATGGGAGCATCGGGTTCACCTTAGCGACAGCGCTAGTAGCGGCATCATTGGCTTCCATTATCTTCTTCATGCTCATCATGGCCTCCATCATTGTGGCCATTTGCTCTTTCATGGCCTCCATGTCGGCCTTCATCTTCTCTTGCACCTCCTCTACTTCACCCATTACTCTAGCTCTAGCACGAGTTCGGTAAGGGCGCCGTAAAGCGTGTCCCTTTATTTTATTTTATTTTTCAAGGAAAGAATGCAATGAGCAATGCAACCAATGAAAAGCATGGATGTATGCGAATGATGTACAGTTGAAGTATTGCGAATTTTTACGCAGGATATGGGGTTGAATCAATTTAGATTTTCAACATGGTCCATGTCACCTTTGTCAAGGTGAAACTGGAAGTAACAAGGACATCAACAATCCTAAATATGTTTGGCAGTAGACGAAGCAGTGACTCGATTCATTTTTTGCCCCAATTTTGCAAGACGGTTACTTCCATATTTCAACTTGAATTGATGAACCTTTTTGTAAAAGCATGAGCTTGGTTCAACCCTATAATCCAAGGAATGGCAATTCTGATCGCCAATACTTCAATAACATCTCATAGCGATGAATGACTCGGGCATACTTTAAGCTATGCATGGAAAATAAAATTGAGATGCCCGAAGAAACATCCTTTCTTAGTTAACCATGCATTAGGTACCATGTTCAGTTATTTTGTTTTGTTGTTGTGTGTTTTTTTTTATTTTTAGAAATGGGCTTATGATCCCAACATGGTTGGCTCATGGTGCCTAACACATGCAACTAAGAATGTAGTGTGAAGTTTCACGCTTCCCCTTTTGTGTTTTTGTTTTGTAGAGGAAAACGCAAGGATGAGCAAACATTAAAACAAATGGTATCCAATTTTGCAGATCAAAAAGTTTGTTGAACGTATATGCATGATGATGCCATGACTCATGCAAAATGTGAGGCTGTAATATGATAACAGACAAATGCAGGAACGATATGTTCATTATGATGCCATGAAGAGATGTTTATGCGATGCATGATATGAATGCATTTACGGACACGAGAGCCCGAAAAATTATCTCTTCTTACTTGCGCATTTGGGGGCGCAGTGCCCCATGTGTACAATTAAGAAGGTGATATGGACCTTCCGGCTTCCCGTGACAAAGGACGAGACCAACATACAATGCATGCTAGAGATAATATGCGGGAGTGACTTGATTCACACTGATTTTTGGAGTAAAAACGTGGGATAAACTCATTTTATTCAAAAAGTTATAACTAGTCAAGATCTGAGCGACAATACAAACTTCCTAGCGGTTTCTAATCATATGGTCCATTAAGTCTATCATATGTTGACAATAGCTGAGAAGTCCGTGGATCTCCTTGGGGGCGGAGTAGGTGTCCACCATTGCTTTGGCCTTGGCTAGCAATCGGGGAAGTTCTTGACTCCTGTTCAAAGTAAGAGCAAATCGGTCCATCCTCATTGTTGCCTCTTGGTGCAATGAATCAATTACCCTTTCCCTTGCTTCCCTTTCTGCTGATATCTTGGTGTACTCATCCTCTAGCCTTTGCTTGTGAGTCGCCGCTAGATTTAGCTTCTCTTTGCACTTATCGATGATGGCCCACATATTCCCTTCAGTCTCGCTTAACTGTTGGGACAAATTTCTTTTCGACCTAAGGCAAACCTTTAGCTCATCCTTCAAGATCATGCCTTTGACCCGTGATGATTCCTTTCACCTCTTCGGAGATCATGCCTTTGACCCGTGATGATTCCTTTCACCTCTTCGTTCCAAGGATTCAGCTGTGGCCATATTGACGTCCCTTAGTTCATCATACTCTTTTCAGACTTTGATGTCTATGGACTTGAACTTCTCTTCGACTACCTGGGCTCTTTCAAGCTCTGCCTTTAGGGCTTGTACCTCATCACTTTCTTCCGAAGCTTTAACCTCATTGTCTCTCACAGTCTTTAGATTTGGGAGCTAATCCAATCCTTTTGTCCGGACTCTCAGCCACTTATGATAGCCGCCGATGATCCCATTACTGCTTCCCCTAAGCTCTCTGTCCTTTCTTCACGCTGCATCCCATGCCTTGCGAACTCCTTGGAGTACCCTCGCGTTGTGGTCACTGAAACCCCGTGCGATGAAAGGCGTGATGCTTTCGTCTGATGGCACTCCTCTCATGGGGTAGCCAAGCTGTCTTATGGCGAAGACGGGATTATAATTAATACAACCCCTTGTTCCATCAAGGGAACATTTGGACATCCTTCGTATGAAGATAGAATCCTGATTCTTCCTTCCTTCTTGGAGAAAAAGGTGTGAAACCAGCCACACATAGAGAGCCAGTGCACAACAAACAATTCTTGCGCCACTCTTTTCACATCCCCGGTCGAACGTGTCATACATGGCGAAAATGGCGACGACCGGACTTTCCTTGCCATGATGAAAGGCGAGGAAAGCGTCAATCGCTGCTAGGTCCACTAACCCTTCCATATTTGGAAAGAGGACACCTCCAAAGATCAAAAGCGCCAAGATGTCAATAAAAGAAAGCCCATTTGCCTTGATTTTCCAAGGCCTTTGCCCTTTCCTCCAAACACTTCCTTGATACTCCGACTACCCCATTCCTATTTTGCTTTACCTGGTTCAACTCTTGTGCTGAGATTTTCACTACCTTGGCAACTCTTGTCGTGGAGGGATAGAACCCAAAGAAAAGATATGGCTTCCTTCCTCCCAGTGGGCATCCCAGGGTTTCTTCAAACTCTTCCACAGTCGGCACTAGCTGGAAGTCCTCAAATGTGAAGCACCTTAGGGGCTGGTCATAATACTGGGCAAGGGATGCAATTGGTTCCATGGAGACTTCTACCCTAGCTAGGTCCCAAATCTTACAATAGGCTTTGCGGAGGGCTTGCTGTTGAAGTTGACCCATTAATTGCCCCAACTCTCGTAAACTAGTGACCTCTAAGCTCTTGATTTTGACTTGATATAACCTCTTTTTAAGCAAGGCTTTTGACTTGATCCCATGTTTTACTAAAGTGAAATAAAATCTAGTGCGAATCAAAACTCCGACATCTATCATGGGTGGAATGGATGAATGTATGAAGAAATGCATATGACACAGATGCAATTTACGAATACGGGAGCCCGAGAAACTGTCTCCTTCTTAGATACAACGTCTAGGGGTAGAAAAGTGCCCCAACGTATGTATTTAAAATGGTGACATGGACCCTCCGTCGGTTTGCTAAAGTGAGGGGATCAAAGACGAAACCCACGCATGATGCATATGCGAAAGGCACAACACGGGGATGTACATAGTACGACAATATTCACAAACAAATATAAGCAAGAGGGTATATGATACTTATGCATGGCAGTGTGAAAAATGGCACGCAGCGTGTTTGCTCCGTGCCCCTATTTAAGGGACCTATAAGGGAAAGAGCTAACTAGGCTTTTAGTGATAACCCCCAAGGTAGTCATATCTCTCTTGATGGTTTCTAGAGGTATCATCCCCTTCGAAGAACATACTGCAGCAGTAGGGACTACTAGCAACAATATGTTTTCAAAGAGAAAAACTCTAGATGAGGGTTCACTGTAATCAAGCAAGTCGGAGACCTAGCATGATCACGGATTCACCTCCACTCCTTATGTTCCCACGAACCCGGGTATAGGGCCCTTTTTCAACTCACCGTGTGTGCAAATAGTGTTAGTGTTTGTGTGCATTAAATGAATAAATATTTACCTCATGCATACAAAAATGCACTAAAAGCATCAAAGAGTTATATATACAAGAACATAATAAAGGGAAACCAACAAAGGAGTAAGTCATGGCAAAACTTTGCACAAGATTAAATGGCCTAACTCTCTAAAAACAGTCCCCAGTGGAGTCGCCAACTGTCGCAACCTACCCTTTGGCGGGAGGGCGACGCGTGACTCGTGGGATGCGTGTTCCATGAAAGGAATACGCGCGGAGTCGCCACCAACGTTTATTTGAGGAAAACGTCGGAAAAACCGGAAAAGACGTGATCTATGAACTTTTAAGTGAAAGGTTCGGGAGTTGTATTTACGCACGGGGAAGGTGTTAGCACCCCACACGTCCGTCCCAAGGGACGGCAGCCTTTTAATCGAATGTGCAAACATGACCTTGATTTTTATGTTCCCTTTTTATGTCTTTATATCCTTTATACCCTTTTTATATTTTTTTCTTTTTGTGGTCGACAAGGGTGTTTCCCTTTGCTCCTACGTATTCCTCAATTGCGATGAGGAAATCAGACCAACGTAGTTCTTTTTTATCAAGTGATTCTTCTTCTTTTTTTTTACTTAAGAGGTGATCATTTTAAGGCGTTGGACCTTGAAAAATGATCCATTTACTTAGTAAGAATAAAAATACACGAAACACAATGTGGACCACCATGGGTACATAGAATGAATCAAAAAGCTTGGTTCGAGGTACTTACCCGTTGAAGATCGAAGAACGATGAAGAACGTCGAAGAACGGTCGAAAACCTTCACGAAATTCCTTACGGAAACGTTACAGAAACGTTACGGAAGCGCCTCGACTTAGATTTTCTTCATGGAAACAATTTTTCCAAGCAAATTCGAAAGAGAGAGAAGTGCCTAAGGGGCTGAACCCTTTTCCTTCTCACTTCCTCCCCTATTTATAGCAAAATAGGGGAGATGCTTGCCGCCCAACTCGCCCAGGCGAGCTCAGCTCGCCCAGGCGAGCCAGGTTGCTTCCTCCAGAAGCAACAGCCTTCTGGAGGAATATTCTGGAGGGCCAAAGTGGGCCTGGGTGCTATTTGCACCCCTCATTTTTACTAAGTACACCCCCCTCTGCTTTTTTTTTCTGATTCTTTTTTCGTAAAGTTACGAAAACTTACGAATTTCGTAACGATACTTGTTTTCTTTCCGTAATGTTTACGGAACCTTGCGGATTACATAATCATCCCCTTTTTGACTTACGGAATGTTACAGAACCTCACTAATTATGCAACGATGCTTCCATTTGATTTCCGGTGTGTCACTGAACCTTTACGGATTGTGCATCAATATTTTCTTTTGTTTTTTACGGCATATCCCGGAATTTCACAAATTGCCTAATGATGGGTGCCAAGCACCTTACAAGGACCAAAGAAAAGTCGCATGTCATCAAGCAAAGGTCCCCGGACGAAATTAGGGTATGACACATTGCATGAGTCATTTCATTACCATGCATATGCATCTAACATGTTTTTGCATACCATTTGTTTTCATGTTTACTCATGCATGATCCTTGGATTTTCCTCTGCAAAACAAAAACAAAAAAAAAGAAGCATGGAAATTTATGCTGCATTCTTAGTTGCATATGTTCGGTACCATGAGCCAACCATGTTGGGATCATAAACCCGTTTCACTTAAAAAAAATATGATTGAGCATGGTACCTAATGCGTGGTTAACTAGGGAACGATGTTTCTTCGGGCATCTCAATCTCATAATTACATTTTTCCATGCATAGCATACGTATTCTCGAGTTTTTCATCTCTATGAAATATTGTTGAAGTATTGGCGATCAGCATTGCCATTCCTTGGATTACGGGGTTGAACCAAACTCATGCTTTTACGAAAAAGGTTCATCAAGTCAAGTTGAAGTATGGAAGTAACCATCTTGCAAAAAATTGGGGCAAAAGATGGATCGAGTTACATCGCAGTCATCGTTGTTTCATCTACTGCCAAACACATTTAGGACTGTTGATGTCCTTGTTACTTCTAGTTTCACCTTGACAAAGATGTCATGGACCATGTTGAAAATCTAAATTGATTCAACCCCATGTCTTGCATAAAAATTGGCAACACTTCAACTGTGCATCATTCGCATACATCCATGCTTTTCATTGGTTGCATTGCTCATTGAATTCTTTCCTTGAAAGAAAAAAAATGAACTTAATCATTGTTATAAAAAAGAAAAGAACAAGTTTTACGGTGCCCTTACCGAACCTGTGCTAGAGCTAGAGTAATGGGTGAAGTAGAGGAGGTGCAAGAGCAGATGAAGGCCGACATGGAGGCCATGAAAGAGCAAATGGCCACAATGATGGAGGCCATGATGAGAATGAAGAAGATAATGGAAGCCAATGTGGTTGCAGTTGCCGCTACCAGCGCTGTTGCTAAGGTGTGTTGGATCGAGTGGCCTCAGAATAATTAAGAAGAGGGGGTTGAATTAATTATTCCTAAAACTTTACCAATTAAAAATTACTCTTTTAAGGCTTTTACTTTTGTTGTTAAGAGAATATGGAGTAGAAGAGAAACTTAACAGAAAGTAAAAGCGAAAATTAAATGCACAGCGGAAAGTAAAAGAGTAGGGAAGAAGGAAACAAACACACAAGAGTTTTTATACTGGTTCGGCAACAACCCGTGCCTACCTCTAGTCCCCAAGCGACCTGCGGTCCTTGAGATTTCTTTCAACCTTGTAAAAATCCTTTTACAAGCAAAGATCCACAAGGGATGTACCCTCCCTTGTTCTCTTTGAAACCCTAGTGGATGTACCCTCCACTAGAACTAATCCACAAGAGATGTACCCTCTCTTGTTCTCAGTCAAACCCAAGTAGATGTACCCTCTAATTGTACCACAAAGGATGTACCCTCCAATGTGTTAAGACAAAGATCTCAGGCTGTTAAACCTTTGATACTTTGTGAATGGGGATACAAAAGAATTCTCAGGCGGTTAAACCTTTGAACGCTATTGTATCAGGGAATGGGAAGAATCAAAAGAATTCTCAGACTATATCATTTTGAATTCTTTGACAAGGGAGAAGGGAGACACAAAAGAATTCAGGCGGTTAGTCCCTTGTTCTTTTGGAAAAGAGAGAAGAGAGACACAAAAAGAATTTAGGCGGTTTGTCCTTGGCAAATTCTTTTTGGCAAAGGGAGAAGAGAATGAAAAGATGAATAGCACAAGTTTTCAAGGTTTAGAAAACCAGAAAACTTCAGAAAGCTTTTGGTACAAAGAAGAAGAAGAAGTACAAAGAGATTCAAGGCTTGTAAAGGATTGCATGAAATAAGTGTTCAAGATTGTTGTTAGAAAGATTGATTGAAAATGCAAAACCAAGCCTTGCTTTTATAGATTCTTCATGTCTGGTCAAGAAGGCCATTCAGAAGAGTTATAACTTTTAGAAAAACTTAAAACCCATTTGAAAAAGTCAAAACCTTTTTGAAGAGTTACATCTTTTGATTTTTCAGAAACAGTCACTGGTAATCGATTACCAAATAAGTGTAATCGATTACACAAAGCCTTTGAGTGAAAGAATGTGAATCTTCATTTTTAAATTTGAATTTCAACGTTCAAGGACACTAGTAATCGATTACCAAAACATTGTAATCGATTACAGCCTTTTGAAAATATTTGAAACGTTGTAACTTCAGTTTGAAAACTTTTTCAAACTCATTTTGCTACTGGTAATCGATTACAACAATATGGTAATCGATTACCAGAGAGTAAAAACTCTTTGGTAAAGGTTTTGTCAAAAACTCATGTGCTATTCAAAGTTTTGAAAAAACTTTTTAATACTTATCTTGATTGAGTCTTTTCTTCATTCTTGAATCTTGAGTCTTGAATCTTGATCTTGATTCTTGAGATCTTGAATCTTGAATATTGATTCTTGATTATAGACTTTCTTCTTGAGTCTTGAATTCTTCCTGATTCTTGAACTCTTGACTTGTTCTTGATTCACTTGAGTTGTTCTTTGATCTTTTTGTTCATCACCTTTGTCATCATCTTTTGTTGTCATCATTGTTACCATCAAAACACCTTTGAATCATTGTTGATTCATCATGAAGCTTTGCTTCCACAATCTCCCCCTTTTTGATGATGACAACTTTTGAAATCAAGAAACACACATACACTTTTTCCTAGTCGATCACTCTTATAAATGCTCCCCGTTTGTTTTTGAATTTATGCTTCTCTTAAAATTAAATTGTTTACTCATGTGAGTTCTTGATTTATCCCTATTTCTCTCCCCCTTTGGCATCAACAAAAAGCCAAAGTGCGTATCAAACTTAAAGTATGCAAATATATCTTAAACATTCATACAGTATTCATAAAAAAATATTGACCACAACATGAAGTAAAAACCATGAAGTAACAATCATAAACAGATTAACTTGTAAAATCCACATAGTCAACATGAAGTAAAAACCATGAAGTAACAATCATAAACAGATTAACTTATAAAATCCACATAGTCAAATAACATACTTGATCAACCAAACCATGCAAATAAGGAAATAATAAATTGTTCAAATACCATAGTAATATAGAAATTTATTTTGATAAGTCACTAACATCTATTAGTCCTAATTCTCTTCTTATGTTATAGAAGGTATCTTTACTTAGTGGTTTTGTAAAGATGTCTGCAAGTTGATTTTTAGTATCTACAAATTCTAAAACAACATCACCTTTTAAAACATGATCTCTAATAAAATGATGCCTAATTTCTATATGCTTGGTTCTAGAATGAAGAACTGGATTCTTAGATATGTTTATGGCACTTGTGTTCTCACATTTTATGGGAATGTGATCTAATACTATTCCATAGTCAGATAGTTGTTGTTTCATCCACAAAATTTGTGCACAACAACTACCAGCAGAAATATATTCTGCTTCTGCTGTGGATAAAGCTACACTATTTTGTTTCTTGCTATTCCAAGAAACAAGTGCAGACCCTATGAATTGACATGTACCACTAGTACTCTTCCTATTTGTTTTTGATCCAGCAAAGTCTGAATCTGAGTATCCTACTAGGTTACATAAAGAATTCTTAGCATACCATAATCCTAAACTAACTGTTCCTAATAGATATCTTATGATTCTTTTTACCGCCAATAAATGTGAAAACTTTGGATTTGATTGAAATCTGGCACACATGCATACACTAAATATAATATCTGGCCTACTTGCAGATAAGTAAAGTAGAGATACAATCACACCTCTGTATTGCTTCGGATCAACAGGTTGTCCAGATTCATCTTTATCAAGATAACAACTTGTGTTCATATGAGTAGCCAAGTGTTTTGAGTTTTCCATTCCAAAACTCTTAATGAGTTCTTTGCAATACTTTGCTTGATTGACAAAGATCCCATCATTTGTTTGTTTGATTTGTAATCCAAGAAAGTAATTTAACTCACCCATCATGGACATCTCAAACTCACTTTGCATATCAATAGAAAACTCCTTGTACAAAGATTCATTAGTAGATCCAAAAATTATATCATCAACATAAATTTGTACTAACAAGATATCATTATCCTTCTTTTTTATGAATAAGGTAGTATCTGCTTTTCCTCTAGTAAAATTCTTTTCTAATAGGAATTTACTTAATCTTTCATACCAAGCCCTAGGTGCTTGTTTTAGGCCATAAAGTGCCTTCTTTAATCTATAGACATGGTCTAGTTTTTGTGAATCTTCAAACCCAGGAGGTTGTTCCACATATACCTTCTCCTGAATCAGACCATTTAAGAAAGCACTTTTGACATCCATTTGATATAGTTTAAAATTCACAATAGATGCATATGCTAATAACATCCTAATTGCTTCTAATCTAGCTACAGGTGCAAAAGTTTCTTCATAGTCTATACCTTCTTCTTGGTTATATCCTTTTGCTACAAGTCTAGCTTTATTCCTAATTACTATACCATTTTCATCCAATTTATTTCTAAATACCCATTTAGTTCCAATGATTGGATAATCTGAAGGTTTTTCTACTAATTCCCATACATCATTTCTTTCAAATTGATTTAATTCTTCTTGCATAGCTACTATCCAATGGTCATCTATAATAGCTTCTTTAAAGTTTTTAGGTTCTATTAATGAAACAAATGCCATATTATTGCATAAATCTTTAAGAGAATGTCTAGTTTTTACCCCTTTTGAGATATCATCGATGATGTTATCAAGAGGATGATTTCTCGAAGTTTTCCATTCTTTAGGAAGATTATCATTTTCTTGTGCTGTGTCATCTTGATCATCCTTGTCTTCATCATCTCTTTTTCTTTTCAGATTTCTTTCTTCATTTTGAGTATCTTCCAAAGTATCTATAATATCATCAACAAACTCCTTTCTCGGGGAGGTAATGTTAGTTTCATCAAAAGTAACATGTATTGATTCCTCAATTGTCATAGTTCTTTTGTTGTATATTCTAAATGCTTTACTATGTAAGGAATATCCAAGGAAGATACCCTAATCTGCCTTGGCATCAAACTTTCCTAGACTTTCTTTACCATTGTTTAGAACAAAACATTTACATCCAAAAACATGTAAATGTGCAATATTTGGTTTTCTATTGTTAAAAATTTCATATGGGGATTTCTTAAGAATAGGTCTAATTAAGGCTCTGTTCATAATATAACATGCGGTGTTAACCGCTTCTGTCCAAAAGTATTTTGAAAGAGGTGTGTCATTTAAAAGAGTTCGAGCAATTTCTTCTAGGGCTCTATTTTTCCTTTCTACTACTCCATTTTGTTGGGGTGTCCTGGGTGCAGAAAAATTGTGTTCTATACCATGCTCATCACAAAACATTTCAAAATCATTGTTTTCAAATTCACCTCCATGATCACTTCTGATGGAGATGATTTTGAGATTCTTTTTGTTTTGAATAACTATGGAAAGTCTTCTAAATGCATGAAATGCATCATTCTTATGAGTAAGAAATAAAGTCCAAGTATATCTAGAATAATCATCAACAATTACTAATGCATAGTAACTTCCACCAAAACTCATGACCCTAGATGGTCCAAACAAATCCATGTGTAATAATTGCAATGGTTGAGTGGTAGAAACAATATTTTTAGATTTAAAGGATACTTTTGTTTGTTTACCTTTTTGGCATGCATCACATAACTTATCTTTTTCAAATTTTAATCTAGGCAATCCAATAACTAGATCTTTTGAAATTAACCTATTTAGATGATCCATGTTAATATGAGCAATTCTCTTATGCCATAACCATGGATCACAGTCTTTACTTAAAAAGCATCTATCATTTATAGATTTTTGTTTTAGATCAATCATGTAGACATTATTTTCTCTAAAACCTATATGTTCAATATCTTTGTCATGCTCATGCTTAATAACACATTTTTCAGAATCAAAAGATACTTTATATCATTTATCACATAATTGACTAACACTTAGTAAACTATGTTTCAAACCTTCTACAAGCAACACATTTTCAATAGGAGTAGAAGAACTCGTACCTATTTTACCTACTCCAATAATTTTGCCCTTGTTGTTGTCGCCGTATGTAACATGTCCACTTTTCTTGGGGGAAATAGTTGTGAATTTGGATACATCACCCGTCATGTGCTTAGAACATCCACTGTCTATGTACCATTTCTTCCTTATAGAATCTTCTTTGTTATTCTCATCAGATTTTGTCATGAGACACAAATTGACTTGGTCTTCATCATGATCTTGGAATAACCTGTTCCTGAAAATACTTTTGAAAGACAAAGAATCTAAAGAGGCCATTAATCTTTAAGTTGTTAGACTTTCTACAAGAAACCTGCTCTGATACCACTTGTTGGATCGAGTGGCCTCAGAATAATTAAGAAGGGGGGTTGAATTAATTATTCCTAAAACTTTACCAATTAAAAATTACTCTTTTAAGGCTTTTACTTTTGTTGTTAAGAGAATATGAAGTAGAAGAGAAACTTAACAGAAAGTAAAAGCAAAAATTAAATGCACAGCGGAAAGTAAAAGAATAGGGAAGAAGGAAACAAACACACAAGAGTTTTTATACTGGTTCGGCAACAACCCGTGCCTACCTCCAGTCCCCACGTAACCTGCAGTCCTTGAGATTTCTTTCAACCTTGTAAAAATCCTTTTACAAGCAAAGATCCACAAGGGATGTACCCTCCCTTGTTCTCTTTGAAACCCTAGTGGATTTACCCTCCACTAGAACTGATCCACAAGAGATGTACCCTCTCTTGTTCTCAGTCAAACCCAAGTTGATGTACCCTCTACTTGTACCACAAAGGATGTACCCTCCAATGTGTTAAGACAAAGATCTAAGGCTGTTAAACCTTTGATACTTTGTGAATGGGGATACAAAAGAATTCTCAGGCGGTTAAACCTTTGAACGCTTTTGTGTTAGGGAATGGGAAGAATCAAAAGAATTCTCAGACTATATCATTTTGAATTCTTTGACAAGGGAGAAGGGAGACACAAAAGAATTCAGGCGGTTAGTCCCTTGTTCTTTTGGAAAAGAGAGAAGAGAGACACAAAAAGAATTCAGGCGGTTAGTCCTTGGCAAATTCTTTTTGGCAAAGGGAGAAGAGAATGAAAAAATGAATAGCACAAGTTTTCAAGGTTTAGAAAACCATAAAACTTCAGAAAGCTTTTGGTACAAAGAAGAAGAAGAAGTTCAAAGAGATTCAAGGCTTGTAAAGGATTGCATGAAATAAGTGTTCAAGATTGTTGTTAGAAAGATTGATTGAAAATGCAAAACAAAACCTTGCTTTTATAGACTCTTCATGTCTGGTGAAGAAGGCCATTCAGAAGAGTTATAACTTTTAGAAAAACTTAAAACCCATTTGAAAAAGTCAAAACCTTTTTGAAGAGTTACATCTTTTGATTTTTCAGAAACAGTCACTGGTAATCGATTACCAAATAAGTGTAATCGATTACACAAAGCCTTTGAGTGAAACAATGTGACTCTTCATTTTTAAATTTGAATTTCAACGTTCAAGGACACTGGTAATCAATTACCAAAACATTGTAATCGATTACAGCCTTTTGAAAATATTTAGAACGTTGTAAATTCAGTTTTGAAAACTTTTTCAAACTCATTTTGCTATTGGTAATCGATGACAACAATATGGTAATCGATTACCAGAGAGTAAAAGGGGACTACTTGCCCCAAGAACCATCTAAAGATGTATTGTCAGAAGATGGGGGCATACGCAAAAGATGAGGAACTACTGATACATTTCTTCCAAAAAAGTCTTACTAGCGTAGTTGTTACCTGGTACACTAACTTGGAACCTTCCCGAGTCCATTCTTGAAAGGACCTAATGGTTGCCTTCGTTAGGCAGTATTAGTACAATTCTGATATGGCTCCGGATAGGATGCAACTATAGAACATGTGCAAAAAGGGGGCATGAATCTTTCAAAGAATACACCCAAAGGTGGAGAGATCTGGCAGCCCAAGTGGTTCCCTCAAAGACGGAGAAAGAAATGATAACAATGATAGTAGACACATTACCAGTGTTCTATTATGAAAAATGGCGGGTTCCCTCAAAGCTTTGCGGATTTGGTCTTCGCCGACGAAAGGATCAAAGTGGGCCTGGAAAGAGGTAAATCTAACCATCCTGCTTTGATGAATGCGAAAATTGGGGCAAATGAAGAGGGTGAGAATGAAGGAGAAACCCATGTTGCGACTACCATTCCTATACGGCCAAGTTTCCCGCCAACCCAACGATGTCATTACTTAGCCAATAACAAACCTTCTCCTTACCCACCACTCAGTTATCCACAAAGGCCATCCCTAAATTAACCACGAAACCCACCTACCACGCAACCAATGCTAAACACCACCTTTAGCACAAACCAAAACACCAACCAAGGAAGGAATTTTGCAGCAAAAAGCCTGTAGGATTCACCCCAAATTCCAGTGTCATATGCTAACTTGCTCCCATATCTACTCGACAATTCAATGGTTGCTATAACCCCAGCCAAGGTTCCTCAGCCTCCATTTTTCTGAGGATACGGCTCGAACGCAACGTGTGCTTATCATGGAGGAGCCCCGAGGCATTCCATTGAGCATTGTAGGGCGCTAAAGCGTAAGGTGCAAAGTCTAATTGATGCGGGCTGGCTGAAATTTGAGGAGAATCGCTTGTGAATCCTAACATTGACAAACGACACCATACATGGGGCAATTTTGAAAGCTGTTGTTAGATGTCTCTAATGACTCATCAGGATTTTCAAGTTTATGCCATTATTGTAAACCATAGTTACAATGCTAAATAAAATGGATAAATTTGACATCTTTGTCCCTCATCCTCTCGTAATTACATCTTTGCATCCACTGGAATATGGGTGCAAGCCATTGGTTTGTTTGCTCAAGCGACATGCGCTCCTGAGTTTGGACTTCCAAGACCGTTCAATAAGAAATTACTCATGCTACACTTTTGGTGAGGGTGTCGTAAAATGATAAGTAAAGCAAAAAAAAATTTCAAAAAGAAAAAGAAAGAGCATTTGATGGACTGTGTTTTCAAGTAAAAAATATAGACATTCATGTGAGCTCATTTTAACATTCCTGAAAGTTTGTCTTTTTTAGAGAAAGGTGAGTTATCAAGAATAGGAGTCATTTGACTTAATCCGTCAATTGAAAAATCCTTCAACTGTTTCTCATCCTTGAAAGTCCTTTTTGAGAATCAGTCGCTTCTTTCATTCTTCCTTGCTACAAGGTTGTGAAAACAAGACAACTATTGATACCTCAAAGCCCTACACTGGGGCAATGAGGGGCATCATGCATAAACCTCAAGCAAACCTAGGGGCATATTAGAAGTTTTCACCCAGTAGGTTCCCTGCTACAAGGTCACGATGAAAGACAACGATTGGTACCTCAAAGCCTTACACTGGGGCAATGAGGGGCATCGTGCATGAGCCTCAAGCGAGCCTAGGGGCAGATCAAAAGTTCTCATCCATCTATGTTTTTTAAACAAAAAAAGGGGGTGGGGGGGACAAACCCTGGAATTTTAATGGATGGATTAAACATCAAACGACTCCATTGCCGTCACTCCAAAACGGTCAAGTGACTAAATCAAACAGAACACACACTCTGAGGGAGTTCCCGGAGAGATTTGCAAAAGATAGGATAAGGTTGCATGAATTATCACCTCTTTCAAAAGGACAGTCAATCTGTGTTTTCCAAAAAAATTAAATCAAAATCAAAATCACAAAACAGGGAAAGAATGTCATGAACGTTGTACAACTTTCCATTACATTGCATTGTATCATATGAAGTCCGCATTTACCAAAATTTCACGACAAAGGTTGCATACATCTGCATCCCTAAAAATCATGTTAACTGCATAGATTTCCTACATTTATTGTCCAATCTTTTGAATTTGTGATGATCAGTCCTCTCAATGAGTCAATCTCTTGCTTTCTCATAAGGGTGGACCCTTGGGTACTAGTACCTTCACCTTTAGAGGACTACACATCCTCGCCTTCAGAGAGCTACACGCCCTCACCTTCAGAGGACTACACGTCCTCTCCTTCAAAGGACTACATGTCCTCTCCTTTGGAGGACTACACGTCATCGCCTTCAGAGGGCCTCATGCCCTCGCCTGTAGAGGACTACACATCCTCACCTTAAGAGGACCACACGTCCTCGCCTTCAGAGGGCTACACGCCCTCGCCTTCAGAGGACTACACGTCCTCGCCATCGGAGGGCTGCATGCCCTCACCTTCAGAGGACTAAACGTCCTCGCCATCAGAGGGCAATACGTCCTCACCTTTAGAGGACCACACGTCCTCGCCTTTAGAGGGCTACACACCCACACCTTCAGAGGGCTGCACGCCCTCGCCTTCAGAGGGCTATACACCTTTTCCTTTAGAGGACTACACGTCCTCACCTACAGAGGGCTACACGTCCTCGCCTTTAGAGGACTACACGTGCTCCACTTCAGAGGACTACACGTCCTCACCTTTAAAGGGCTACACACCCTTGCCTTCAGAGGGCTGCACGCCCTCACCTTCAAAGGACTACATGTCCTCACCTTTAGAGGACTACACGTCCTCACCTTCAGAGGGCTACACGCCCTCACCTTCAGAGGACTACATGTCCTTGCCTTTAGAGGACTACACGTCCTCGCCTTCAGAGGACAACACGTCCCCCACTTTAGAGGACTACACGTCCTCCACTTCAGAGGACTACATGTCCTCACCTTTAGAGGGCTACACGCCCTCACCTTTATAGGATTACACGTCCTCATCTTTAGAGGGCTACACGCCCTCGCCTTCAGAGGACTACACGTCCTCCTCTTCAGAGGGCTACACGGCCTCCCCTTTAGAGGACTACACGTCCTCGCTTTCAGAGGGCTACACGCCCTCGCCTTCAGAGGACTACACATCCTCACCTTCAGAGGGCTGCACGCCCTCGCCTTCATAGGACTTCATATCTGCGCCTTCAAAGAACTCAAGGTCCTCCGCCCTTAATGCTTAATTATGGCCTACACTCTCGGGTGAGGAGCTAGTAGTTTGCTTTTATCAGTTCCTGGGCCACCCCCTGATCCTGGAGGAGGGCCAATTGTGTGAGCACAACTAGAGGAGGAGGCTATCACGCAGCTACTATGCATACCGGGGCAAGATTTCACCCATGCCGCTTCAAAGAGACAAGTGCGGATCATGCGCACCAACATGACCACTCTTACATAGATATGGATGACGTTGCTACTTAGTAACATTCTGCCCAACGACCGCAATGCCGGTCTCCCCCTGTGGAAGTATCAATTGGTCTGTGTCGTCCTGACATAGGTAAGTATGCATATGGTTCAACTGATTTCTGATGCCATCTACTATTTGTAGGGATCGCGCCCACAAGACACCCAGTGGACCCAGAGAAGTCCAACAGGGTCTTGGGGTTTCCAGCTCTGATTACGAGCCTCTATCAGTTCTATGGAGTGCCCATCCCCCCAACAAGGTCATGCCATCGTGACATACGTAAGTATGCACATCGCTAAACTGATTTCTGATGTCATCTATTGTTTGCAGGGGCCACGCCCGCAAGACACCAAGTGGACACGAAGTAGTCCAACAGGGTCCTGGGGTTTCCAACTCTCATTACAGGCCTCTATCAATTCTACGGAGTGCCCGTCGCCCCCAGCAAGGTCATCAGGCCCCCTATGAACCAGACTTTCATCGAGAAGTATTGCGCCCCAGGCAGGCACAGGGCGAGGCATCACAGTAGTGGGCAACAAGCGCACCGCCACAACCTCTAGAGTTCACCTCAGCTCATCCACAAAAGGTTAGAGCGTTGCCTATGACACATGGCTGACCAATAGGCGACCAAGTCCAAAGCCAAATGTAAGCAAAGTACTAGGTCCGTGACCGACAAGTCATCACGTGTCCAACTCAAGACGTTAAAGAAGCGCTACTAGGAGGCAACCTAGTACCTTTTAAATCTCTGCTTGTTATTTGATCACTTTTGTTTCTCAAGTCATAGTAGGACACACCTAGTTTCTCATGATCCTAGGAATTTAAATAAAACAAGCACAAGCTTGGAAGGTAGTCATACCTCACAAAATATATGTATGTGTGTTTAGGTAGTAAAAATACCTTAGATATGCATGTATGTAGCAAAAAGATACCTCACAATATATATATATATATATATATATATATATATATATATTGTGAGGTATATATATATATGTATGTATATATGTTTAGGTAGCAAGATACCTTGGATATGCATGTATATAGCAAAAATACCTCACCAAAATATACACATGTTTAGGTAGCAAAATACCTCATGAAAAAAAAACAAAAAAACAAACAAGAACAAAAAATATATCTTTCGGCTGAAAAGCCAGCATGCTTTTGAAAAGAATTAACTTCCAGCTTGTCTTTGAAAAAAGATTCACCGATCAAAACAAAGGGTTTTGTTGAAAAAATGTGTATACACCTGAAGGGTGAATGCTGTGAAAATTTTCCCGAACGCCCAAAATGGACTCCGATGAATGCATGAATTGATAAAAGAACATATTTTGGAAACACTGGGTTGACTTAAATAGGGAAAATGAATCCTGAGCCCTAGTGTCACATGACCACAAAAACTTGATACTTGAGTGTCCACATGGGTGCATGCATGACCAATTTTGCATAAAATTTCCTAATCATCATTGTTGCATGTGTGTCATGCAAATAATGTGGGACATCCCCTTTATCCCTGAACCGTTGGCAAAATCAACACTCTGACATATATCATGTCTAGCCGTTCTACAAGCCATGAGCCAAAATCCCAACTCACCATAAACCTTGACCCAGGGTGAGAATGCCCATCCTCGCCTTCAGAAGGAAACAAAAAAAAAGGAAAGTTCCCGATCAAAGATCGGAAGAAAGCGAAAGAAAAAAATTCTCAATCAAAGATTGAGAGAAAGCAAAAGAAGAAAATTACCAATCAAGGATTGAGAGAAAGCAAAAAAGAAAGAAAATTCCCGATCAAACATTGGAGGAAAACCAAAGAAATATGCAGAAAGGTCTCTGGACCAGACAACATCTGAACAATATAGAATTGTCACCACAAAATAAGGAAAGAAAGGAAACCACGACCTAATGTGGTCCTCTCCCTTTGATTGCCAACCAAAATCCTGTGCGTCGGTGACTTGTTCGCCACACACTAAACAAAAATAGAAAAGGAAAAGGCCAAGAACACTGAAAGCCAAATTTCCCACCAAAAAACCCCATTCCCAAGAAGAAGTCTTATTGATCCATGATCACGCATGTAATCTTTGATTTGATAGGAAATGATTTGCAAAATCAAGTCATGGCATATCTATGGTTCGGAGTTAGGATGAAACACTTACTCGTGTGAGATTTATACACTTTGAGTGATTTTCTTCTATTTTTGTTGGACCCAGTGTTTCCTCTAAATGGTTGTTTAGAAACGAAATGCTAACATCCAAAATCTCATTTATGGTTATGAGAAAATTTCATCAGCATACTCTCCTTCCCCGATAGACGCATTGTTTTTCATAAAAAAAAATCATCATAGGTTGCTCTGATCAGTTGAAGGTTTTGTTTCTTTACTAAAGCATGTTCGCATTTTAGTGAAAAAACACCGAGACTATTTTAGTCTCGTAGTTATCAAGAACTACGTAGGTCTGAGTTCCTCGTCACAAATTGAGGATACGTAGGAGCAAAAACCCTGCTTTTGTCAACCACCCCACCTTTTGTTACCGTGACCCAAGAGTCCGGTGGCATGCGGAGACACCCGACGGTAACCCGCAAGCATTATTTTCCTATTTGTAAGACTCAACGCATGATAGCATGCAGAGACTAATGTTGTCTTCTGCACCCTTTGTCAATCGTGGCCAACAAGCCCGTTGACACGCGAAGATTTACGTCATCTTCCGCGCAGACAACCTTTGTCGGTACTAACTCGTGAAGTTAGGGGGCAGGCGAAAATACCCAAGTGGTTATCCATATAAACATTCTTTTGCTATCTGTCAAACTCAACGCATGATAGCATGCAGAGACTAATGTCGTCTTCTGCACCCTTTGTCAATCACGGGCAACAAGAACATTGACAGGCGGAGATTTACATTGTCTTCCTCGCAGACAACCTCTGTCAATACTAACTCGTGAAGTTAGGGGGCAGGCGGAAATACCCAAGTGGTTATCCGTATAAACATTCTTTTGCTATTTGTAAGACTCAATGCATGATAGGATGTAGAGACTAACGTCGTCTTCTGCACCCTTTATCAATCGTGGCCAACAAGCCCGTTGACATGTGGAGATTTACATCGTCTTCCGCGCAAATAACCTCTGTCAAAACTAACTCGCGAAGTTAGGGGGCAGGCGGAAATACCCAAGTTGTTATTCGTATAAACATTCTTTTGCTATCTGTAAGACTGAACGCATGATAGCATGTAGAGACTAATGTCGTCTTCTGCACCCTTTGTCAATCGCGGCCAACCAGCCCGTTGACACGTAGAGATTTACGTCATCTTCTGTGCCAACAACCTCTGTCAATACTAACTCATGAAGTTAGGGGGCAGGCGGAAATACCAAAGTGGTTATCCGTATAAACATTCTTTTGCTATTTGTAAGACTCAACGCATAATAGCATGTAGAGACTAACATTGTCTTCTGCACCCTTTGTCAATCGCAACCAACAAGTTCATTGACACGCGGAGATTTACGTCGTCTTCCGCGCAGACAACCTTTGTCAGTACTAACTCGTGAATTTACGGGGCAGGCAGAAATACCCAAGTGGTTTGATGCAAGCTCCATTGGAGCTTGTAGGCCTAGGATCTTCTTCATCAATGGATTCCTTTGCTTCTTGGAAGATAAATGGCAGCGGAATGGAGAAGGAAGAGAGAGAGGAGACGCCACTTCAAGGAGAAGATGAGTCTAGAAGAAGCTCACCACCATAGGAGGCCATGGATAAGAGCTTGGAGGAAGAAGGAGAAGAATGAAGGAAGAGGGAGAGAAGAGCACGAAATTTTGTGCTCTAAATGAGCTTTGAAATCTGAAGTTTAATATTCAAATGTTCAAAGTTGAAAAAAATGCACACACATGACCTCTATTTATAGCCTAAGTGTCACACAAAATTGGAGGGAAATTCAAATTTCACTTGAATTTGAAATTGAATTTGTGGAGCCAAACTTTGGAGCCAAAATTTCACTAATTATGATTAGTGAATTTTAGTTATGGTTCAGCCCACTAATCCAAGATCAATTCCAAGATTCTCCACTAAGTGTGCTTAGGTGTCATGAGGCATGAAAAGCATGAAGGACATGCACAAAGTGTGACTATATGATGTGGCAATGAGGTGTAGTAAGCAAATGCTCACCTCCCCCTCTAAAATTTAATTGGATTGGGCTTCTACCAATTCAATTAAATTTATTTCCAACCACACACATCAAATATCCACTTAGTGCATGTGAAATTATAAAACTACCCCTAATACAAAAACTAGTCTAGGTGCCCTAAAATACAAGGGCTGAAAAATCCTATATTTCTAGGGTACCCTACCTACATTATGGAGCCCTAAATACAAGGCCCAAAAATAATGAAACCTTAATCTAATATTTGCAAAGATAAGCGGGCTCGTACTTAGCCCATGGGCCCGAAATCTACCCTAAGGCTCATAAGAACCCTAGGGCCTTCTCTTGCATCTCTGGCCCAATCTACTTGGAGTTTTTCTATCCAATGCCCTTGCGGAGTAGGATTGCATCATTCCCTCCCCCTTGAAAAGGATTTGACCTCAAATCCTGAGGTTCTTGATACTCTGGGCTCCTTCCCTTAACACCTGTAAAAAGAACAAAAACATATGTATTAGTGGTGTTTAGTATGTTGAAGTAAGGTAAGGTCTGAAAACTCATTTCTTGGGCATCTTCCCATGAAGGAACATGGTTTCTCACCAACTCAATGAGTGGTGCTACAAGTATAGAAAAATATGGGGCAAACCTTTTGTAAAAGTTTGTTAAGTCTTGGAAGCCCCAAATTTTTCTTACACTTGGTGGAGCGGGCCACTCAGGAATGACCTTTATTCTCTTAGGCTTCATGGGAACCCTTTGATCACAATTTAAAAAATTAAGAAAAGTAAAGCAATAGAACATACCTTTTTCTGTATTTTCATGTTGATTATTCCTACCAAAAAGTATGACAAACCTAAGGTGTCCCATATGAGTGCCTAAGTTTGTATTGAAACTAAAAATAAGAACAAACCTACCTAATGAGTCCCTATGTACACAAATCATGAAGATGTTGGGTGCATGAGTAATTTTACAAAAGAGTGTTGCACCACCCAAAGCATTCATCACACCACCTATTTTAGGGATTTGGTGCCTAATAATACCTATTTTGGGCACCAACAAAGCACAAGGATTTAATCTCTTGCGAACCAAACCCTCATCCAACAACTCCTTTACTTGAGGAATAAACTCAAGCCTAAGAGATGTGGCAATGCTAACAAGTGTCTTTTTACAAAGGAGAAAATGTGGAGGTTGTCTAAGAAGGGAAATTTCTTTAATATTTGTCTTTATTTCAAAATGTCTTTCCTTCTTAGCTAACCTCTTGGAGGAGACACTTACCTCCTTACACTCCTCCTTAACCATTAAAGGTTGTCCTTCTTCTTGGGGGTAGATCTCTTCACTAGATTCTTCCCCTTTTGCTTCTTCACTTTTACTAGAGGAAGGTGAAGTAGTAGCCTCATCTTGGCTACTATAAATGTCTTGGCCCCTCATAATCATGGTTTTCTTGGTGGGGCATTGAGAAGTAATGTGTCCTCTTCCAAGACATTTAAAGCACTTCATGGAGCTAGTCTTCTCTTGCATACTAGCCTTAAGGGGTTGCTTTTCTATTGTCTTCCCCTTATCATCTTTGGGCTTAGAAGGTCTCACCCCTAAGATTCCTTGACCTTGGTCTTTCTTTGGATAAGAGTGAGAGCCATAAGATTTTGAAGTAGACTTCCTTTTAAGTTGTTGCTCTACCCTTATTTCCCAATCTAAATTGGCCTCTACATTGTCCTTCCCATGGAAGTATGGGAGTTTAATGTTAACCTCTTGAGGCTTTCTTTCATTTTCTCTCCTATGGGAGTGAGGTCTAAGATGTGACCTATGCCTTCCTTCATAATAGTCACGAAGTTCTTCACTTAGGCTCTTGCAAGAGTTATGACTACTATAGGAGACATGTTTTTCTCTTTTCATTTCTTTCATTATTTTTCTTCTTTCTTCCTCTCTTATTTTCTTTCTTTCATCTTGACTTATTTCTTCCACTCTTTTTTTACCTTTTTCTTTTCTCTCTTGTTTTTCTTTCCACAACTTAAGGGATCTCAACTCATCTAATATCTTATACAAGGGGTCCTTAGGAGTAGAACCCTCACCATTAACACTAGATGAAGAATGAAGACTCATGTTGGTTCCTAAGTTATGGTTCTTTCTTGTTGGGGGTTTGAAAACAAAAGGTAAAATAAACTATGGTTGAAACTAGCCAAAATAAACACTAAAAGAGGTGTGAAAGATAAGGTAAAAACTAATTAGTAAAAGGCAAGCTATCTAGGCAGTTTGACAATGGAGGGTAAAGGAAATTAGCTATGAAAATAAGCAAGAAATTAAAGTGCAAGAAATGCAAACTAGGCGGATCCTAAGAGTGTTTGGATGACCTCATTTAAGGTTCCCAACAAAACACTCACTATCCTAAGGGGAAATTGCCTAAAATTATTACACACAAATGGAAGTAGGGTGACCTAGCGGAGGCTCCCAACTTACTTCCAATGAAAGGCCTTTTTGTTACAAAATTTGAAAGCAAAGCAAATTGCCAATTACAAAATTACAAAGAAAAAAGTCCTCAATTGTGGTGGCTATTCTCTCTTTAGTGTTTCACTCAATTTGGAGTGCTTCTTAGTCCAATAGCTCTTAAGGTGGTTGGCCCCTTGCTTCTTGACTCAAATTCTTCAAGATATGGCACCAATCCTCCTTTCCAATTCCCTATATGGCAACTCACAAGCAAGGAAACAAAGAGACAAGCAATAACCAAAGACAAAAAAAAAATGAAATGAAAGCTAAACCAATAGAGTTTTAACAAGACAAATTTCCAAGGATTATTCAACAATTAAAGCAATGAAAAGCACAAAAAGCAAGCTAGGACTCAAAGAGAAACCTAGAATGGCTCTAGAGTAGAGTAGAAAAACTCTAAAAAAAAAGACTCAAGAAACCTCTAGTTTTGGCACTTGTTTTCACAATAATTTTCAATTGAAATTTCAGAACTAGGATTGGTATAAAATAGGCACCAATTATAGAACAAATTTTGAGCCAAAACAGCAAGCACACTTTCCTTTCACTTTTCCTTTTTTTTCCTGGACACTGATTTTTCTGCCAACTTGTGTGATTTTTATTATTTTTTCCTTTAATCCAAATCGCTTGGTTCTTTTTCTATAATTTTTTTCCAGATGTCTAGAAAATTCAGTAAAACTTTCAGCTCAAAAATCGTTGTGACCAATTCCCAGTAATTTATACAATTTTTTATGTTCAATCTGCCAGCACCAGCGATTTCAACCTAGAAATCAAGAGTAGTGTTTATGTTGCTTAAGGCTTGGATAGTTACAATTTGTGTTTGCTTATGCTCAATTATCTTGAATAACACAATTCAAGAGAGCTTAAGACTTATTTGATTCACAAATCCAGCCACAACTCAGCACCACAACTCAACTTCATCATAGGCATCATGTAGGAATCTTAGAAAACAAAAAAGAGTTCAACAACAAGACTACTTCTAGGAATTGATTTAGAACATGTTATGAACTAAATAACATGCATGAATTAGACTCAAAATTCAAAAGATAGGCTAAGAATGACAAGAATACATGAACAAATGTATCTAGAATTCAATCAACAAAATAAAATTCAACACAAACTTAGAACATAATGTGACAATTACTATGACTAAACATGACTCTAAGACAACATGGATTAAGTGATTTACACTTAGATTTTTGTGTTTTTTTTTTAATCAATATTTTGGAAGAAAATTTAGATCTAAGGTTCAGCACAAGAATATTATGAATGAAAAATGATAGAACCTAAAATCAACACAAAAACAAGATTCAAGAGTAGATCTACAAAATTTGAACCATAGAAATGCAAGAACAAGTGTAGATCTAAGATTTAATCGGTTTATTTTTTTTTGAATCTACTCTAAACAGCACCAAACCACAAGACAATGGAGGATATACATGGAGAATAAGATGAAGAACAAGGAATTAAAGAGAATTCACCGAACAAAAAGATAGAGGAAGCAAAAGAACATCACCTAGATGAAGATGCTCTGATACCACATGATGCAAGCTCCATTGGAGCTTGTAGGCCTAGGATCTTCTTCATCAATGGATTCCTTTGCTTCTTGGAAGATAAATGGCAGCGGAATGGAGAAGGAAGAGAGAGAGGAGACGCCACTTCAAGGAGAAGATGAGTCTAGAAGAAGCTCACCACCATAGGAGGCCATGGATAAGAGCTTGGAGGAAGAAGGAGAAGAATGAAGGAAGAGGGAGAGAAGAGCACGAAATTTTGTGCTCTAAATGAGCTTTGAAATCTGAAGTTTAATATTCAAATGTTCAAAGTTGAAAAAAATGCACACACATGACCTCTATTTATAGCCTAAGTGTCACACAAAATTGGAGGGAAATTCAAATTTCACTTGAATTTGAAATTGAATTTGTGGAGCCAAACTTTGGAGCCAAAATTTCACTAATTATGATTAGTGAATTTTAGTTATGGTTCAGCCCACTAATCCAAGATCAATTCCAAGATTCTCCACTAAGTGTGCTTAGGTGTCATGAGGCATGAAAAGCATGAAGGACATGCACAAAGTGTGACTATATGATGTGGCAATGAGGTGTAGTAAGCAAATGCTCACCTCCCCCTCTAAAATTTAATTGGATTGGGCTTCTACCAATTCAATTAAATTTATTTCCAACCACACACATCAAATATCCACTTAGTGCATGTGAAATTATAAAACTACCCCTAATACAAAAACTAGTCTAGGTGCCCTAAAATACAAGGGCTGAAAAATCCTATATTTCTAGGGTACCCTACCTACATTATGGAGCCCTAAATACAAGGCCCAAAAATAATGAAACCTTAATCTAATATTTGCAAAGATAAGCGGGCTCGTACTTAGCCCATGGGCCCGAAATCTACCCTAAGGCTCATAAGAACCCTAGGGCCTTCTCTTGCATCTCTGGCCCAATCTACTTGGAGTTTTTCTATCCAATGCCCTTGCGGAGTAGGATTGCATCATGGTTATCCGTATAAACATTCTTTTGCTATCTGTAAGACTCAACGCATGATAGCTTGCGGAGACTAACATTGTCTTCTGCACCCTTTGTCAATCGCGGCCAACGAGCCCGTTGACACGTGGAGATTTTCGTCGTCTTCCGCACAGACGACCTCAGTTAGTACTAACTCGTGAAGTTAGGGGGCAGGCAGAAATACCCAAGTGGTTATCCGTATAAACATTCTTTTGCTATCTGTAAGACTTAAAACATGATAGCATGTGTAGACTAACATCGTCTTCTACACCCTTTGTCAATTGCGGCCAACATGCCCGTTGACACGCAGAGATTCACATCGTCTTCTGTGCAGACAACCTCCGTCAGTACTAACTCATTAAGTTAGGGTGCAAGCGGAAATACCCAAGTGGTTATCCGTATAAACATGTTTTTGCTATCCATCAGACCCGGAGCACGATAGCATGCAGAGGCTAACATCGTCTCCTACACCTTCTGTCGTCTTGATCCGTGAAGTCAGGTGACATGCGGGGTTACGTTATGGTTACCCGCACCTTTCGTCAACCAGGGGCAAACAAGCCCGTTGACGCACAGAGACTAACGTTGTCTCCTGCACCTTTTGTCGTTCTGACTCGTGAAGTCAGGTGACACGCGGGATTACCTTATGGTTACCCGCACCTTATTTCAACCAGGGGGAAAATGAGCCCGTTGACGCGAAGAGACTAACATCATCTTCTGCACCTTTTATCATCCCGGGACAGCAAGTCAGGTGGTAGGCGGAGATACCTTATGGTTATCCGCGCCTTTCGTCAACCGAGGGGAACGAATTCGACGGTATCAGGATGATGTTGGTCATTTGGTGCTGATCATTTTCAAACTTTTTGCTGGTTTTTTACTCTCGTTGTCCAGAAACATTCAAGCCCAACGAAGCGCGAGATTTTTCTCTGCTGGGCAGGGATGATCGAGTGCAATGGCAAAGGGAAGTGTCGTGGTTGTCCAACTTTGTCGTTTTCAAGACACTGAAGTTTGTTGATGCTTTTGATGCCTTTTCTTTTCTTTCTGAATGACAGGTTCTGCTGGCGGGGATATTGACCGGCCAAATGATGTTCCGCTCGAACGAAATTAGTGTCTTATCTTTACTTCGCTTTTATCTCCAATAAAAGACAAGTAACGAGGGGCAACTGTCATACCCTAATTTCGTCCGGGGACCATTTGTTTGGTGGGATGCAACCTTCGCTTGACCGCTTCGAGGTACTTAACACACATCGTTAGGCAATCCGTGAAGTTCCACGACATGTCGGGAGTTGAAAGGAAGCATTGTTGCGTAATCCGTAAAGCTCTGTAACATTCCAGAAGTCAAATAGGGGATGGTTGCATAATCCGTAAAGTTTCGCGACATTACGGAAAGAAAACAAGTATCGTTAGTAATCCGTAAAGTTCCGTAACATTACGGAAAAAGAATAAGCAAAAAAAGGCAAAAAGGGATGTATTTAGTTAAAAGGGGTGTGCAAATAGCAACCAGGCCCACTTGGACCTTCCAGGGTGTTCCAATAGAAGGTGGTGCCTTCTGGTGGAAGCAACCCAACTCGCCTGGGCGAGCTGAGCTTGCCTGGGCGAGCTGGGTGGCAACCACCTCCCTTTTTTCCCCTATAAATAGGGGGAAAAGGGCAGAGCAAATTCGTTCAGCCCTCCTGGTATTTTGGATTCACTTGAAATTAGTGAGAAAAATTGTTTCCGTGAAGAAAATCTAAGCTGAGGCGCTTCTGTAACGCTTTCGAGACGTTTCTGTGAGCGATTTCGTGAAGATTTTTCACTGTTCTTCATCGTTCTTCATTCATTCTTTGTCGTTCTTTGGTCTTCAACCGGTAAGTTCCCGAAATCGAACCTTTCAATTCATTCTATGTGCCCTTAGTGGTCCCCACTTGTTTCGCGTGCTTTTATTTTTATTTCGTTTGCTTTCCATACCCCCTTTTGATGTGCTTTAACAATTTATTTAAGCCATTTTCTCGCCTAATCAAAAATAAAATAAATTTCCACCGATCATTTGAGTTATAATATCTTTTAATCTCTATTAGAATAAAATCCGACCAATCTTTCACGCCGTAACCACATTTAAAACCAAAAAGAGGCAAAATAATAATAAAATAATAAAAAATATCTTTAAATAAAATAATCAAAAAAATCAATTGGATGTTTTTCTTTGGGATTTTTCTTAATCGAATTGACTAATAACCTAAGTGAAACTAAGGCTAAAATCAACTCACAAATCAAGCTTTGTCATTAAAAAATCACCTAAAAAATCATTTTAAGGTCCAACGCCTTGAATGGTCCTCTTTGCTTTTACTGGTTAAACGTGGACTTTTGAAAGCCTAAAATCAACAGATAACTTTGTCACCTCTTTCAAAAAAACCAAGAGATCATTAATGGTCTAATGCCTTAATGTTTTCTCTCCTTTCAAAAGAATCAAAAGATCGTTTAATGGTCCAACGCCTTAAGTGACCTTTTATTCAATCAAAATATATCTTGCAAAAAAGATAAAATCAACGTAACCAACATTTTGTTCTCAAAGAACTACGTAGCTCTGATTTCTTTATCACAATTGAGGAATACGTAGGAGCAAGGGAAACACCCTTGTCAACCACAAAAAGATAAAAAAATATATAAAAGGCATAAAAAGCGTAAAAGAGAAAATAAAACAAATTGAAGTCATATTTGCACACTCGATTAAAGGTTATCGTCCCTTGTAACAGACACGTGGGGTGCTAATACCTTGGAAGACGCACCCGTGAGCCTCGCGTCGCCCTCCCGCCAAAGGGCAGGTTGCGACAGTGAGGCTTGGCTACAAAAATAATTGGTTTTTCTAGGATTCAAAGGCCTAGATTCTAAGAGAACTTATCCAAGTATTCTTTTCAATACAATTAGCTTATCCACTAGCCTTTCACTTTAACTTGTATTTGACCTTATTACAAGAACACACACTTTCTTTGATTTCTTTTTCTTTTTTTTTAACATAATTTATTTGTTATGTGTGATGATGTGCTTTACCTTTCACTTTACTTCCTAGTTAACTCCCTCAAATTTGAGGCAAATTGCCTTGAACCATCTGCTCTCCTAGAATCTAAGCAAGGTATTAGGAGATGTTCATTCAAGTTCAAGGTTCAACTTTGAAAATGTAATTTAGCTCACAAAGGATGCAAAGGATACAATTATAATTCAAGGTAAGCTTTTTGGCCAGTTGGCTTGTATATACAATCATGGCCTTCATCATGTCCTCATTCATACATTTCATTCTAAAATTCAGAGATTGATGCAAAGACTATTACTCAATGCTAGTCGTTCACTCACAGTTTAAGATCACACTCTCACCGGTTATGGTTCAAGCTTTTTTTTTCTCAATCAACTTGTCTACTGACTAACAATTCTAATTGCAAGTTCACATTCTTGTTCTTTCTTTGTCTCACATACACACTAGCTCGAACTTATGAAAAGAAACACAGTCTTCATCATAATCATGCATTCAATCAAAAAGCAGTCTATAACATTCATTTCACAAAAAGATAAACGTGTGTCACTGCATAATCATCATGATCAAGTCAAACTGTTCTATATGCTTCAAAGCATGCATACTAACTATTCACAAAAAACACAACTATATAAAGACATCAACCAAAATCACTAAAACAATGTACTAAAATATAATAGTTATGATAATTATCCAAAAAGAAAAATCATCAATGTCATACCCTAATTTCGTCTGGGGACCATCCGTTGTTGGGATGCGACCCTCGTTCGACCACTTCAAGGTATTTGGCACCCATCATTAGACAATTTGTGAAGTTTTGAGACATGCCGGAAGCCAAAAGAAAAGCGTCGTAGCACAATCCGTGAAGTTTCGTCACATGCCAGAAATTAAAAGGAAGTGTTAGTGCGCAATCCGTAAAGTTTCGTAACGTTTCGGAAGGCAAAAAAGGGATGATTACGTAATCTGTAAGGTTTCGTAACATTACGGAAAGAAAACAAGCATTGTTACGAAATTCATAAAGTTTCGTAACGTTACAGAAAAAGAATCACCAAAAAAAGAGCAAGGGGTGTATTTAGTAAAATGGGGGTGCAAATAGTAATCAGGCCCACTTGGGCCTTCCAGGATGTTCCTCCAGAAGGCGGTTGCTTCTGGAGGAAGCAACCTAGCTCGCCTGGGCGAGCTGGGTGGCAAGCATCTCCTTCCTTTTCCTATAAATAGGGGAAGGAGGGAAGAACAAAAATGTTCAACCCTCCTGGTATCTGAGATTCACTTAAAATTAGTGAGAAAAATTGTTTCCGTGAAGAAAATCCAATCCGAGGCGCTTCCGTAACGTTTCCGTGGGTGATTTCACGAAGATTTTCAACCGTTCTTTGACGTTCTTCGTTCGTTCATCGTCGTTCTTTGGTCTTCAACCGGTAAGTTCCCGAAATCAAACTTTTCAATTCATTATATGTACCCTTAGTGGTCCTCATTTGTTTCACGTGCTTTTATTTTCATTTCATTTACTTTTCGTACCCCCCTTTTGACGTGCTTTAGTCATTTACTTTAGTCATTTTCTCCCCTAATCAAAAATAAAATAAATTTCCATCGATCATTTGAATTGTAACATCCGTTAATTTCTGTTAAAATGAAATCCGACCGTTCAGTCATGCCGTAACCACATTGGAAACCAAAAAGAGGTAAAATAATAATATAATAATCAAAAATATCTTTTTGCAAAATAAATCAAAAAAATCAATCGGACTTTTTTCTTTGGGATTTCTCTTTCTTAAATCGAATCGACTAATAACAATAGTGAAACTAAGGCTAAAATCAATTCATAAACCAAACTTTTGTCATCGCCTAAAAAAGCCATTTTCAAAGGTCCAACGCCTTGAAATGGTCTTTTCCACTTTTATTGGTTAAATGCAGATTTCTAAAAAGCCTAAAATCAATATGTAACTTTGTTACCTCTTTCAAAAATAAAGAAATCATTAATGGTCCAATGCCTTAATGTTTTCTCACTTTTCAAAAGAATCGAAAGATTGTCTCATGGTCCAACGCCTTAAATGACCTTTCATTCAATAAAAACATATCTTGCAAAAAAGGATAAAAAATAACTTAACCAAAATGCTTTGTTCACAATAGAACTACGTAGGTCTGATTTTCTCATCTCAATTGAGGAATACGTAGGAGCAAAGGGAAACGCCCTTGTCGACCACAAAAAGATAAAAACATAAAAAGGCATAAAAAAGACATAAGAACGTAAAAAGGGAAAAGAACATAAATTGAAGTCATATTTGCACATTTGATTAAAGGTTGTCGTCTCTTGTGACGGATGTGTGGGGTGCTAATACCTTCTCCGTGCGTAAATACAACTCTCGAACCTTTCACTTAAAGTTTGTAGACCACGTCTTTTCCGGTTTTTCCGACGTTTTCCTCAAATAAACATTGGTGGCGACTCCACGCGTATTCCTTTCTTGGAACACGCACCCGTGAGTCACGCATCTCCCTCCCACCGAAGGGTAGGTTGCGACAGTTGGCGACTCCACTGGGGACCTTTTTTGAGAGTTAAGCCATTTAATCTTGTGCAATGTTTTATCATAACATCCTCCTTTGTTGGTTTCCCTCTATTTTCCTTATGTTCTTGTGTATATAACTCTTTGATGCTTTTAGTGTGTTTTAAAATGTATGCATGAGGTAAATATTTTCATTTGATGCACACAAGCATCCAACACTATTTGCACACACGGTGATTTGAAAAAAGGGGCCCTATTCCCGGGTTCGTGGGAACATAAGGAGTGGAGGTGAATCTGTGATCATGCTAGGTCTCCAACTTGCTTAATTACAGTGAACCCTCATCTAGAGTTTTTCTCTTTGATAACATATTGTTGCTAGTAGTCCCTACTGCTGCAATATGTTCTTCGAAGAGGATGATACCTCTAGAGACCATCAAGAGAGATATGACCACCTTGGGGATTATCACTAAAAACCCTTTTAGCTCTCTCCCATATAGGTCCCTTGAATAGGGGCACGAAGTGGACACGCTGCGTGCCATTTTCACACTGCCATGCATAAGTGTCACGTATCCTTTTGCTTATATTTTGTGAATATTGTCATACTGTACATTCCCGTGTTGCGCCTTTCGCATATGCATCACACACGGATTCTGTTTTGATCCCCTCTCTTTGGTAAACCAACTAAGGGTCCGTGCCACCTTCTTAAATACGGAGACCATTTCCCGGGCTCTTGTATTCATAAATTGCATCTGTGTCATATGGATTTCTTCATGCATTCATCCATTCCACCCATGATAGATGTCGGAGTTTTAATTCGCACCGATTTTTGTTCACTTTAGTAAAACATGGGATCAAGTCAAATGCCTTCACTTAAAAGGAGGTTCTATCAAGTCAAGGTCAAGAGCCTAGGGACCACCAGTCTAACGGAGTTAGAGCAGTTAATGGGTCAGCTCCAGCGACAAGCTTTTCGCAAAGCTTACAGTAAAATCTGGGACTTAGCCATGGTAGAAGTCTCCACAGAGGTCATTGCCTCCCTTGCCCAGTATTATGATCGGTCGTTGAGGTGCTTCACCTTTGGGGACTTCCAGCTATCACCTATGGTAGAAGAATTTGAAGAGATCCTAGTATGCCCTCTAGGGGGAAGGAAACCCTACCTCTTCTCAGTGTTCTATCCCTCAATAGCTAGAATTTCCAAGATAGTCCAAATCTCGGCGCAGGAATTAGACCACAGGAAGCAAGTCGAAAATGGGGTGGTTGGAATACCGAGAAAATATTTGGAGGCAAAAGCAAGAATCTTGGTAGGTAAAGGCGAGTGGGCCCCGTTCATAGATATTCTCGCACTGTTGATTTTTGGAGGAGTCCTCTTTCCGAATGTGGATGGGTTGGTGGACCTGGCAGCGATCGACGCTTTTGTCGCCTATCATGACCACAAGGAAAGCCCGGTTGTCGCTATGCTAGCCGACCTATATGACACCTTCGACCGAAGGTGTGAGAAGAGCAGTATGAGGATTGTTTGTTGTACTCTAGCTCTTTATGTATGGTTGGTTTCACACCTTTTTCGCCAAGAGTTGAGGCATGCTTGCCCGCTAGAAAGCCACCGTTCATGCACAGAGAAAGGACGGGAAAATTGGGACCAACTCTTAGCAAACAAAGAAGGAGCATCTGTCAACTGGTTCCCTCGGTGGAAAGAAGGAAGAACCGGAGTTCTTATTTCGTGCGGAGGATTTCTGAATGTTCCCTTGATGGGGACGAGGGGTTGCATCAGTTACAATCCCGTTCTTGCTATAAGGCAACTTAGCTACCCTATGAGAGGGGCGCCACTAGAGTATGAGCTCGTGCCTGTCATTTCATGAGGCTTCAATAAGACCAATGTGGAGACACTTCAGAAGGTCAGCAAGGCATGGGAGGTGTTGCAAAAGAAGGACAAGGAACTCAGGGGCAGTAACAATGGGACCATCGGTGGCTATCGTAAGTGGTTAAAAGCCCACGTGCAAGGTTTGGATTGGCTTCCAAGTTTGAGAACCACTAAAAGAGAGGAAGTTGAGGCACCGGAGGAAGACAAAGAAGTGCAGGCCCTTAGGGTGGAAGTCGAGCAAGCCCAAACAGTTAAAGAAAGGTTCAAATCAGCAGCTCTGAAAATCCGAAAAGAGAATACTGAACTGAGAGATGTAAATGTGGCTACCACCAAAGCCTTGGAACGAGAAACCAAGAGGGCTTGTAGGGAAGAACACGGTTGGAACAAGTTCCGAGGGGCTCTGTGGGGTAGCAACAGCGAGCTTAAACTCCAAAGAGAGGAAAGGGACCAATCACGAGTAGACAGTTTGATCTTGAAAGATGAATTGAAGGCTTGCTCGAGGTCCAAATGAAGTTTGTCTCAGCGGTTATGCGAGACAGAGACCAACATGTTAGCTATTATCACCAAGTACCAAGAAGAACTAAATCTAGCCACGGCCCACGAGCATAGAGTGGCGGACGAGTATGCCCAAGTGTACACGGAAAAGGAGGCTAGAGGAAGGGTGATCGACTCGTTACATCAAGAGGCAACAATGTGGATGGACCGATTTGCTCTTACCTTGAACGAGAGTCAAAAACTTCCCCGATTGCTAGCCAAGGCCAAAGCAATGGCGGACACCTACTCCGCCCCCGAGGAGATCCACAGACTTCTCACCTATTGTCAGCATATGATAGACTTAATGGCCCATATAATTATAAACCGCTAGGAAGTTTGTATTATCACTAAGATCTTGACTAGTTAAACTTTCTGAATAAAATGAGTTTATCCCGCCTTTTTACTCCAAAGATCAGTGCAAATCAAATCACTCCCGCATTTTATCTCTAGCATGCATTTATATCATGCATCGCATAAGCATCTCTTCATGGCATCATAATGAACATATCGTTCCTACATTTGTCCGTTATCATATTCCAACATCACAATTTGCATGAGTCGTTGCATCATCATGCATATGCGTTCAACATACTTTTGTTCTACAAACTGCATACCTTTTGTTTTCATGTTCGCTCATGCGTGATCCTTGCATTTTCCTCTACAAAACAAAAACAAAAAGGGAAGCATGAAAATTCATGATACATTCTTCTTTGCATATATTTGGTACCATGAGCCAGCCATGTTGTGATCATAAACCCGTTTCACTTAAAAACAAAATGAGTGAACATGGTACCTAATGCATGGTTAACTAGGAAATGATGTTTCTTCGGGCATCTCAATTTCATAATTACATTTTCCATGCATAGCTTAAAGTATACCCGAGTCATTCATCCCTATGCAAGGTTGTTGAAGTATTGGTGATCAGAATTGCCATTCCTTGGATTATAGGGTTGAACTAAGCTCATGCTTTTTCGAAAAAAGTTCATCATGTCAAGTTGAAGTATGGAAGTAACCATCTTGCAAAAATTGAGGCAAAAGATGAATCGAGTTACATCACTGCTTCGTCTACTGCCAAACACATTTAGGACTATTGATGTGCTTGTTACTTCCAGTTTCACCTTGACCAAGATGTCATGGACCATGTTGAAAAATCTAAATTGATTCAACCCCATGTCCTGCGTAAAAATTTGCAATACTTCAACTGTGTATCATTCGCATACATCCATGCTTTTCATTGGTTGCATTGCTCATTCTTTCCTAAAAAAATAAAATAAAATAAAATAAAATAAAAATGAACTTAATCATTGTCAACCGAAAGAAAAGAACACACTTTACGGCGTCCTTACCGAACTCGTGCTAGAGCTAGAGTAATGAGTGAAGTAGAGGAGGTGCAAGAACAAATCAAGGCTGACATGGAGGCCATGAAAGAGAAAATGGCCACAATGGTGGAGGCCAATATGAACATGAAGGAGATAATGGAGGTCAATGCAGCTGCGTTGCTGAGGTGAACCCGATGCCCCCATCTGGCCTCTACCAAATGAATCATCCAACCTCAAATATGGTAGGCAAAGATTTGGGAAGTAGGGACGGCCCCCATGATGTGCAAATTCAAAACAAGTGTCATACCCTAATTTCGTCCGGGGACCTTTGCTTGATGACATGCGACCTTTGTTTGGTCTTTGTAAGGTGCTTGACACCCATCATTAGGCAATTTGTGAAATTCCGGGACATGCCGGAAAACAAAAGAAAATATTGATGCACAATCCGTAAGGTTCCGTGACACCCCGGAAATCAAATGGAAGCATCGTTGCATAATTAGTGAGGTTCCGTAACATTCCGTAAGTCAAAAAGGGGATGATTATGTAATCCGCAAGGTTCCGTAACATTACGGAAAGAAAACAAGTATCGTTACGAAATTCGTAAGTTTCCGTAACTTTACAAAAAAAGAATCACCAAAAAAAAGCAGAGGGGGTGTACTTAGTAAATATGGGGGTGCAAATAGCAACCAGGCCCACTTGGGCCCTCCAGAAGATTCCTCCAAAAGGCTGTTGCTTCTGGAGGAAGCAACCCTGCTCGCCTGGGCGAGCTGGGCGGCAAGCATCTCCCCTATTTTTCTATAAATAGGGGAGGAAGTGAGAAGGAAAAGGGTTGAGCCCCTTAGGCACTTCTTTCTCTTTCGAATTTGCTTGGGAAAATTGTTTCCGTGAAAAAACTCTAAGCCGAGGCGCTTCCGAAACGTTTCCGTAACGTTTCCGTAAGGAATTTCGCGAAGGTTTCGACCGTTCTTCGACGTTCTTCATTCGTTCTTCATCGTTCTTCGATCTTCAATGGGTAAGTACCTCGAACCAAGCTTTTCGATTCATTCTATGTACCCGTGGTGGTCCACATTGTGTTTCGTGTATTTTTATTCTCGTTTCATTTACTTTTTATACCCCCTCTTGACGTGCTTAAGCCATTTTATTTAAGTCATTTCTCGCTTAAACTAAAAATAAAATAAATTTCCACCGACCGTTTGAATTGTATTATCCGTTAACTTCGGTTAAAATAAATTCCGACCGTTCGGTCGTGCCGTAACCACGTTGGAAATAAAAAAAAAGAGGTAAAATATAATATAATAATCAAAAAACATCTTTTAGTAAAATAAAGCGGAAAATCAATCAGACGTTTTCTCTTTGGGATTTCTCATTCTTAATCGAATTGACTAATAACTAAAGTGAAACTAAGGCTAAAATCAACTCACCTAGTCAAGCTCGTCCATAAAAATAGGTTTTTGAAGTTTGTCATTTCAATTTCTTTCTAAGTAAAATGGATCATTTTTAAGGTCCAACGCCTTAAAATGATCACCTCTTAAAGTAAAAAAGAATCACTTGATAAGAAAGAACTACGTAGGTCTGATTTCCTCATCGCAATTGAGGAATATGTAGGAGCAAAGGGAAACACCCTTGTCGACCACAAAAAGAGAAAAATATAAAAAGGGTATAAAGGATATAAAGACATAAAAAGGGAACATAAAAAAAATCAAAGTCATGTTTGCACATTCGATTAAAGGTTGTCGTCCCTTGGGACGGACGTGTGGGGTGTTAATACCTTCCCCGTGCGTAAATACAACTCCCGAACCTTTCACTTAAAAGTTCGTAGATCGCGTCTTTTCCGGTTTTTCCGACGTTTTCCTCAAATAAACGTTGGTGGCGACTCCGCGCGTATTCCTTTCGTGGAACACGCATCCCGCGAGTCACGCGTCGCCCTCCCGCCGAAGGGTAGGTTGCGACAGTTTGCGACTCCACTGGGGACAGCTTTTAGAGAGTTAGGCCATTTAATCTTGTGCAATGTTTTACCGTGACTTATCCCTTTGTTGGTTTCCATTCATTATGTTCTTGTGTATATAAAATCTTTATTGCTTTTAGTGCATTTTAAAATGTATGCATGAGGTAAATATTTATTCATTTGATGCACACAAACACCAACACTATTTGCACACACTGTGAGTGAAAAAGGGCCCTATACCCGGGTTCATGGGAACATAAGGAGCGGAGGTGAATCTGTGATCATGCTAGGTCTCCGACTTGCTTGATTACAGTGAACCCTCATCTAGAGCTTTTCTCTTTGAAAACTTATTGTTGCTAGTAGTCCCTACTGCTGCAATATGTTCTTCGAAGAGAATGATACCTCTAGAAACTATCAAAAGAGATATGACTACCTTGGGGGTTATCACTAAATGCCTAGTTAGTTCTCTCCCTTATAGGTCCCTTAAATAGGGGCACGGAGCAAACACGCTGCGTGCCATTTTTCACACTGCCATGCATAAATATCATATACCCCTTTTTGCTTATGTTCAGTGGATATTGTCATTGCGCCTTTTGCATATGCATAGGGGTTCTGTCTTGATCCCCTCTATAGACAAATCAATGGAGGGTCCGGGTCACCGTTTTAAATACATATGTTGGGGCACTTTGCTACCCCTAGACGTTGTATCTAAGAAGGAGACAATTCCTCGGGCCCCTGCATTCCTAAGTTGCATCTGTGTCATATGCATTCCTTCATGCATTCATCCATTCCACCCATGAGATATCGGAGTTTTGATTTGCACCGGCTTTTTGTCTCACCTTAGTAAGCATGGGAACAAATCAAACCGGCAAGAGGTTTTACCAAGTCAAGGTTAAAGGCCTAGATACCACCAGCATCAAGGAATTAGGGCGGTTGATGGAACCTCTCTGTCGCAACCTACCCTTCGGCGAGAGGGCGACGCGTGACTCGCGGGATGCGTGTTCCACGAAAGGAATACGCGCGGAGTCGCCACCAACGTTTATTTAAGGAAAACGTCGGAAAAACCGGAAAAGACGCGATCTACGAACTTTTAAGTGAAAGGTTCGGGAGTTGTATTTACGCATGGGGAAGGTATTAGCACCCCACACGTCCGTCCCAAGGGACGGCAGCCTTTAATCGAATGTGCAAACATGACTTTGATTTTTTTTATGTTCACTTTTTATGTCTCTATATCCTTTATACCCTTTTTATATTTTTCTCTTTTTGTGGTCGACAAGGGTGTTTCCCTTTGCTCCTACGTATTCCTCAATTTTTGCGATGAGGAAATCAGACCTACGTAGTTCTTTCTTATCAAGTGATTCTTTTTTTTGCTTAAGTGGTGATCATTTTAAGGCGTTGGACCTTAAAAATGATGCATTTTACTTAGTGAGATATTGAAATGACAAACTTCAAAAGCCTATTTTTGTGGACGAGCTCGACTAGGCGAGTTGATTCTAGCCTTAATTTCACTTTAGTTATTTAGTCAATTCGATTAAGAATGAGAAATCCTAAAGAGAAAACGTCCGATTGATTTTTCGCTTTACTTTACTAAAAAATATTTTTTGATTATTATATTTATTTTTTTACCTCTTTTTGATTTCCAACGTGGTTATGGCACGACCGAACGGTCGGAATTCATTTTAACCGAAGTTAACGGATAATACAATTCAAACGTTCGGTGGAAATTGATTTTATTTTTAAGTTAAGCGAGAAATGACTTAAGTAAAATGGGTTAAGCACGTCAACAGGGGGTATAAAAAAGTAAATGAAACAAGAATAGAAATACACAAAACACAATGTGGACCACTACGGGTACATAGAATGAATTGAAAAGCTTGGTTCGAGGTACTTACCCGTTGAAGATCGAAGAACGATGAAGAACGAATGAAGAACGTCGAAGAACGGTTGAAACCTTTGCGAAATTCCTCACGGAAAACGTTACGGAAACGTTTCGGAAGCGCCTCGGCTTAGATTTTCTTCACGGAAATAATTTTTCCAAGCAAATTCGAAAGAGAGAGAAGTGCCAAAGGGGCTGAACCCTTTTCTTCTTCACTTCCTCCCCTATTTATAGCAAAATAGGGGAGGTGGTTGCCGCCCAGCTCGCCCAGGCGAGCCAGGTTGCTTCCTCCAAAAGCAACAGCCTTCTGGAGGAATATTCTGGAGGGCCCAAGTGGGCCTGGGTGCTATTTGCACCCCCATTTTTACTAAGTTCACCCCCTCTGCTTTTTTTGGTGATTCTTTTTCGTAAAGTTACGGAAACTTACGAATTTCGTAACGATACTTGTTTTCTTTCCGTAATGTTACGGAACCTTGCGGATTACATAATCATCCCCTTTTTGACTTACGGAATGTTACGGAACCTCACTTAATTATGCAACGATGCTTCCATTTGATTTCCGGTGTGTCACGGAAACTTACGGATTGTGCATCAATATTTTTTTGGTTTTTCGGCATGTCCTGGAATTTCACAAATTGCCTAATGATGGATGCCAAGCACCTCACAAGGACCAAAGAAAGGTTGCATGTCATCAAGCAAAGGTCCCCGGATGAAATTAGGGTATGACAGTTGCCCCTCTTTACTTGTCTTTTATTGGAGATAAAAGGGAAGTAAAGATAAGACACTAATTTCGTTCCTCTCGATTTGACGAGAGTCGCTGGTGACCATAAAATCTCCACATGCAAATGACTTGTTGTTCCCGGAATTTCACAAATTACCTAATGATGGGTGCCAAGCACCTCATAAGGACCAAAGAAAGGTCGCATGTCATCAAGCAAAGGTCCCCGGACGAAAATTAGTGTATGACACTAATTTTGCTCCTCTCGGTTGACGAGAGTCGCGGGTGACCATGACTTGTCGTTCCCGGAATTTCACAAATTGCCTAATGATGGGTGCCAAGCACCTCACAAGGACCAAAGAAAGGTCGCATGTCATCAAGCAAAGGTCCCCGGACGAAAATTAGTGTATGACACTAATTTCGCTCCTCTCGGTTGACGAGAGTCGCGGGTGACCATGACTTGTCGTTCCCGGAATTTCACAAATTGCCTAATGATGGGTGCCAAGCACCTCACAAGGACCAAAGAAAGGTCGCATGTCATCAAGCAAAGGTCCCCGGACGAAAATTAGTGTATGACACTAATTTCGCTCCTCTCGGTTGACGAGAGTCGCGGGTGACCATGACTTGTCGTTCCCGGAATTTCACAAATTGCCTAATGATGGGTGCCAAGCACCTCACAAGGACCAAAGAAAGGTCGCATGTCATCAAGCAAAGGTCCCCGGACGAAAATTAGTGCATGACACTAATTTCGCTCCTCTCGGTTAACGAGAGTCGCGGGTGACCATAAAATTTCCGCATGTAAATGACTTGTTGTTGCCGGAGGAACAAAAGGTGCAGAAGACTATGTCAGTCTCTGCATGCTATCAAGCGTTCTGTCTTACAGATAGCAAAAGAATGTTTATACGGATAACCACTCGGGTATTTCCGCGTATCATCGGGCCCGCCGCCTCTGGATGACACAAGGGTGCGGATAACCGTAAGGTATCTCCGCGTATCATCGGGCCCGCCGCCTCTGGATGACACAAGGGTGCGGATAACTGTAAGGTATCTCCACGTATCATCGGGCCCGCCGCCTCTGGATGATACAAGGGTGCAGAATGACCAAATTTTGTCTCTGCTTGTCATCGGGCCCGCCGCCTCTGGATGACAAAAGGGTGCATGTCACATGACCTCAGGGTCAGTATGACAAAGATTATAGGGCGGCCGACAAAAGCAAGGCTCTTTCTCCTACGTATCCTCCAATGAGGAACTCAGACCTACGTAGTTCTGGATAACTTGTGAGACTTGAAAAGTCTCCATCGGAAAATGCTGACATCTCCGGAAAGGGTGCAGATGACCACATTGGCCTCTGCTCGTCAATCACACTTGGGGTCACTGAATGACGAGGTGCGGATAACCGTAAGGTGTCTCCGTGGGCTACCAGCTCTTGGGTCATGGAAACAAAAGGCGGTGTGGTTGACAAAAGCGAGGCTCTTGCTCCTACGTATCCTCCAATGAGGAACTCAGACCTACGTAGTTCTGGATAACTTGTGAGGCTTGAAAAAGTCTCGGTGTTTTCTTTGCAAAAATGCAAACATGCTTTAGAAAAGAGACAAATATTCCAACTGATTAGAGCAGCATATGCCTTTTTGAGTGAAAAACAATGCGTCTACCGGGGAAGGAGAGTCTGCTGATGAAATCCCCCATAACCATAAATGAGATTTTGGATGTTAGCATTTCGTTTCTAAATGACCATTTAGAGGAAACACTGGGTTCGACAAAAATAGAAGAAATCCACTCAAAGTGTATCAATCTCGCACAGGTAAGTGTTTCATCCTAATTCCGAACCATAGATATGTCATGACTTGACTTTGCAAATTATTTCCTATCAAATCAAAAATTACATGCGTGATCATGGATCAATAGGACTTCCCTTTGGAATGGGTTCTCTTGATGGGTTTTTTGGCTTTTGTGTGTTTTTGGCTTTTGATTTTTTTTGTTGGCTTTTTCCTTTTCTGTTTTTGTTTAGTGCGGGGCGAAAAAGTCGCTAGCGCACAGGATTTTGGTTGGTAATCAAAGGGAGAAGACCACTTTTAGGTCATGGTTTCCCTTCTTTTTCTTTTGTTCATTTGGTGACAATTCTGTATTGTTCAGATATTGTCTGGTCCAAAGACCTCTCTGTACATTTCTTCTGGTTTCTTTGACCAGGAGCTTTCTTCTTTTTTACTTTCTCCCATTCTTTGGTTGGGAATTTTCTTTCTTTTCTTTTTTTTTTTTGCTTTCTCCCACTCTTTGATTGAGAACTTCCTCTCTTTTCTTTTTGCTTTCTCCCACTCTTTGATTGGGAATTTCCTTTCTTCTCTTTTTTTCTTTCTTTGATTGGAAATTTCCGTTCCTTCTTTTTTTGTTTTCGAGAGTAAGGATTGACATTCTCACCCTGGGTCAAGGTTCATGGTGAGTCAGGATTTTGGCTCAAGGTTTGTAGAATGGCTAGACATGATACATGTCGGGGTTTGGTTTGGCTCAAGGATAAAAGGGATGCCCCACATTATTTCCATGACACAAATGCAAAATTGATGATTTGGAAATTTTATGCAAAACTGGTCATGCATGCACCTATGCGGACACTCAAGTGTCAAATTTTTATGGTCATGTGATGCTAGGGCTCAGGATTCATCTCCTCCATTTTAAATCAACCCAATGTTTCCAAAATATGTTCTTTTATCAATTTGTGCATTCCTCCAAGTCCATTTCGGGCATCCGGGGAAATTTCACAGCATTCACCCTTCAGGTGTAGACACGTTTTTTCAAAAACTAGCTATGATCAGCGAATTTTTCTTTTAAAGAAAAGTTGGAAATCATCTCTTTTCAAAAGCATGTCGATTTTTAGCTAGACAACTTATTTTCTCTTTTTCCACCTTTTTTCTTACTTGCTTTCTTTTTCCTTATTTGCTCTCCTTTTCTTTACTTGCTCTCTTTTTTTTCTTTTGTTCTCTTTTCCATTTCATTTTTTTCTTTTCTATTTTTATTTTTATCATGATTTTTGTTTATTTTACATATATATTTTTGGGACGATGTTCCTAAACGAAGAACTCTACACGGTTCCAGAATTTCAAACATCATCGATAGTAATGATATATAAACACTAACGCAACAATCTAAAAATGTATGCGCTGTACAAATGACAATCGAAACAACAAAAACAAACATTAGTCTCTCAAGTCAAAACAACAACATAAAATAAAAATGACAAAAGAAATATGAAAGAAAACATGAATCTGGGGATCTCCCAGTCACGTATCTCCACTCCCTCCCAAGAAGTCAAGCAAATCAGCCATCTCCTCGTCCTCGTGGGCCTCTTCTCCATCGCCGGGAGCTTCTGGGGGTGCCTCTCCTGCTTGGGCCTCGGGCCAATCTCCGGGCCATGCAACCTCTGCTCTGAACTGGTCTGGAGTAGGGCATGAAAAAGAAGCGAAACCCTGGCTCTGCATGCTAAGGCTCATCTGGTACAGACAATCATGGGTCTGTACATGTGCTCGGTGGTTGGCCGCCTGCTGGCGAACCAAATGCCGTAAATATTGCTCCATGTCAAATGCCCCAGCCTGGCCAGCCTGATGAGGCGGTGGTGGCGCGCCTGCGGCCTGTGGAGCCCCACCCTGAGCCTGTCTCTGGGTACAGTACTTCTCAATAAAAGCCCGGGTGATGGGCGGCCGAATCACCTTGGTAGGTGCAACGGGGACTCCGAACGACTGGCAGAGTCCTGTGATCAGTGCGGGGAATCCCAGGGCCCTGTTGGACTTGTCTGGGTCCAAAGGGTCCCTAGTAGGCGCCATACCTGCAAAAATATAGATGGCATCAGCGATCAACTGAGCCACATGGATGCTCATCCGTGTCAGATGGCGTACACCAGCTGACACTTCGGCAGGGGGAGGTCAGAATTATGATCGCTGGGCAGGATGTTGCTGAGGAGCAACGTCATCCAGATCTGGGTCAGAGTGGTCATGTTAGTGCGCATGATTCGCATTCGCCTCCCTGCAGCAGTCCGGGCAAAATCCTACCCCGGTATACATAGCAGCTGGGCAATGGCCTCCTCATCGAACCCATCAGACCGGTTCCTCCTCTGGCCATACTCACATTCCTGGCCCTCTTCCAACACCAACGGATATCCTAGGAGTTGGCCGATAGCGTCAGCATCAAACGGGATCCACTGACCCCTTACCCTGGATCTCATGTCACGCACGCCCTCCTCTGTTGGCTAAGCATTGGCATAAAACTCAAGGACTATTTCTGGATCAAACTTGGCCATGGGAGTAACCAGTGGTGCCCACCGCCGGCGCCCTATTTCCTCCTGGAAATCAATATACTCGTCGTCCCTGAGCTGGACGCGTCGCTCCCGGAGAAACGACCATCCCTTGATGGCCTCGAAGCGCTGCTGGTGCACAGCGCTCCTAAAGCGGTGACTGTCATACTCCGGAGTGGAACTAGTTTCTTCGGCTGCCTTGTCCTTCCTGGACCTCTTTGAGGCAAGCTTCCTCGGGGCCATTTCTTGTTGGTGATGAACAAAAGCGCAAAACGGAATCAAAAAATGCGAAAAAGGATGACCCTAGGGCTGCAAACTCGTCAATCCCGTGGGTATGGCTTTTGAAAGGGGGGAAAAGAAGTTTTTGAATGCAAAAAACGTCCCCCCTTTCATCATTCTTATAATTTGGTGCAGGGGTGGCTCGCCCAGGCGAGCTAACCTGCACATTTTTTTTTTTTTTTTTTTTGAGAAGAACATTAACCATGTCCCCTCCCTTCTCATGGATTAGCATCTTGCCTAACTTGAACTTACTTAGGTTAGAATTAGGTGTTGATTACTTATTTTTACTTTTTAAAACAAACAAATAGTAAAAGAAAGCTGCAAAATACAAAGGATACGGGGCTGCCTTGCAGCGACATTCTCTGCTTGTTTCGCGCAGAGAAGGGGCAACGATCGGTCGGTCGTGACCCCATCCCCACTTGCATCCGTCCTTAAGTACCTGCAAGTAATAAACAACCAGGTATGGCCAATCTTGACCGCGTCATTACCTTACCTTGATTGGTTTCTGCCGTTCACGTTTTGTCTCTACCCCAGAAGGTAGCCCAAGATGATCCTGCCCCTGTTTTACCACAACAATATGCATGCATATGCGTATGCGTATGCATGAATGTTTTCAAACGCAGCAGATTTAGGGAAAGTTGGTTCAGGTTCAATTCTAATTAAGCGCTTGGGGCATCCCATGAACTGAGCGGAAGGGCTCAGGTGATCACAGATTAACGCAAGGTTTGAAACTAACGTGAGGACTAAAGCCTCGAATCCACGTTCATTTCTTTGAAAGATTGTAACGAGAGATACAACAGATAGGAAATCCCTCGGGGAAATCTAGAAAACGCATAAAGATAAAGAACATGCAGCGACATCCTTAATTGCCCCAGCTTCTAAGCATAATATTGTTTGACGACATCAGAGTTCACGGGTGAAGGTAGCTCTTCGCCATCCATGTTGGTAAGCACCAGGGCTCCTCCGGAAAAAGCCCTCTTCACAACAAAAGGCCCTTCGTAGTTCGGGGCCCATTTCCCTCGATGGTCCTTGACAGCATGGGACATTTTCTTTAGCACAAGGTCTCCTTCATGGAACTTGCGTAAGCGTACTTTCTTGTCGAATGCACTCTTCATTCTTTGCTGGTATAAGCGCCCATGACTCATGGCCGTTAAGCGCTTACCCTCAATGAGGTTGAGCTGGTCATAGCGCGTTTGAGCCCACTCTGATTCCTTTAATCCGGATTCTGCCAAGATCCTTAATGACGGGACTTCTACCTCAAACGGTAACACAGCCTCCATCCCATATACCAATGAGGACGGCGTTGCCCCAGTTGACGTTCGCACTGAAGTCCGGTAACCGTGTAACGCGAATGGGAGCATTTCGTGCCAATCCTTGTATGACACGGTCATCTTTTGGATAATCTTTTTGATATTCTTATTGGCCGCTTCCACGGCTCCATTCATCTTTGGCCGGTAGGGTGTGGAATTGTGATGCTGGATTTTAAACTCCTCGCATATTTCCCCCATCATCTTGTTATTCAGGTTGGTGCCGTTGTCCGTGATAATCTTCCTTGGCAAACCATATCGGCAGATGATCTCTTTCTTAATGAACCTGATCACCACATTCCTTGTGACATTGGTATATGAAGCCGCCTCGACCCACTTGGTGAAATAATCTATCGCTACGAGGATGAAGCGATGACCATTCGAGGCCTTGGGCTCGATGGCCCCGATGACATCTATTCCCCACATGGAGAAAGGCCAAGGGGCGGACATGACATTCAGAGGGTGTGGTGGGGCATTGACATTATCTGAGAATGCTTGACATTTGTGGCATTTCCTCACATGGACACAACAATCACTTTCCATGGTAAGCCAGTAATAACCTGCTCTTAGGATCTTCCTGGCCATAGCATGCCCGTTGGCATGCGTTCCAAACGTGCCCTCATGGACTTCCTCGATCATGTGATTTGCCTCCTTGGCATCCACACACCGCAGGAGTGTCATGTCGTGATTTCTTTTATACAGTATGCTTCCGCTCATGAAGAAACCGGCTGCCAACCTTCTCAATGTCCTTTTATCGTTGTCGGCAATTTCTGGCGGGTATTCTTTGCTTACGACATATCGCTTGATGTCGAAATACCAAGGCTTTCCGTCCCTTTCCTCTTCCACTTGGCAACAATGCGCGGGTTTGCCACGAAACCAAAATTCAATGTAGGGTAGATCCCCGTGCGGTGTTAGCTGGAACATAGACGCCAATGTAGCAAGTGCATCCGCCATTTGATTTTCCTCGCGGGGAACATGATGGAAGGAGATCTCATCGAAGGTCTTAGCCAATTCCTTGATATAGGCTTTGTAGGGTATCAGCTTGGGATCTCTAGTTTCCCATTCCCCTCTCAGCTGATGGATTACCAACGCTGAGTCGCCGTACACCTTGAGTAGTTTGACATTGGAGTCAATTGCTGCTTGGACGGCTAGGGCACATGCTTCATATTCGGCCATGTTGTTGGTGCAGTCGAATCCTAGCCTGGCTGTGAAAGGTACACATTGATTGTCTGGGGAGACCAACACTGCCCCAACGCCATGACCTAGAATGTTTGACGCTCCGTCAAACCATACAGTCCATTTGTCCCGATCTTCGTCAAATTTTTCCTCGAACAAGGCCATGATGTCCTCATCCGGGAATTCAGGATGCATGGGCTGGTAGTCGTTAAGAGGCTGTTGAGCCAAATAATCTGCTAAAGCGCTTCCTTTTATCGCCTTTTGGGTGACGTAGACTATATCAAACTCAGATAGCAGGACTTGCCACCGGGCGATTCGTCCCGTGAGAGCTGGCTTTTCAAAGATGTACTTAACCGGGTCCATTTTGGATATCAACCAGGTAGTATGGCTCAGCATGTACTGCCTTAGGCGATGGGATGCCCATACTAAAGCACAACACGTTCATTCGAGCAAGGAGTAATTCATCTCACAGGTCGTGAACTTCTTACTCAGGTAGTAAACAGCGCGCTCTTTCTTCCCAGATTCGTCATGTTGCCCCAGCATACACCCCATTGACTCGTCCAAGATTGTCATGTGCAAAATGAGAGGCCTTCCAGGTACTGGTGGCATAAGCACGGGAGGATTCATTAGGCACTTTTTGATCCTTCCAAAAGCCTCTTGGCAATCCTCATTCCAGCGATCAATTTGGTTTTTGCGCAAGAGCTTGAACAACGGCTCACAAATGGCGGTGAGCTGCGATATGAATCTGGCAATATAATTCAAGCGCCCCAGGAAACCTCGGACTTGCCTCTCTGTACGGGGTTCTGGCATCTCAAGGATGACCTTCACTTTTTCGGGGTCTACCTCTATCCCTTTCTGGCTTACAATGAAACCAAGAAATTTCCCTGATTTGACCCCAAAGGTACACTTAGCGGGGTTCAACCTTAATTGATATTTCTTAAGCCTTTCGAACAACTTCCGCAGGTTGACAAGGTGTTCTTCCTCGGATTTAGATTTAGCAATTATGTCGTCCACGTAGACTTCGATCTCTTGATGCATCATATCATGGAACAAAGCTACCATGGCCCGTTGATAAGTTGCCTCGGCATTCTTGAGTCGAAAGGACATCACTTTGTAACAGAACGTCCCCCACAGGGTGACGAAAGTAGTCTTTTCCATATCCTCGGGCGCCATCTTTATCTGATTGTAACCAGAGAAACCGTCCATGAAGGAAAATAAAGCGAAATTGGCCGTGTTATCCACGAGGATATCGATGTGTGGTAAAGGAAAATTGTCCTTGGGACTGGCCCGATTCAGGTCCCGATAATCCACACACATTCGTACTTTCCCATCTTTCTTAGGAACTGGTACGATGTTGGCAACCCATTCTGGATACCGAGCGACGGCCAGAAATCCAGCGTCAAATTGCTTCTTCACTTCTTCTTTTATTTTCAAGGAGGTTTCGGGCTTCATCCTTCTCAGTTTCTGTTTTACCGGGGAACACTCGGGATTTAGAGGTAATCGGTGCTGTACAATGTCAGAACTCAAACCGGGCATATCTTGGTATGACCAAGCAAAGATGTCTTGGTAGTCTTTTAGCAGGATGATTAATTCTTCACGGATAGGTGCGGTAATACCTGTACCTATCTTTACTTCCCTCTTTCCACTGCCAATTCCTAAGTCTACTAGCTTTGTTTCTTCTTGATGAGGCCCCGTTTCTTGGTCCTCATGGGCGACCATTCTTTCTAGTTCTGGGGGAAGTCCCACATCCTCATTTCCTTCATCTTCCGTTTGATTCATTTCTTGCTCAAAGTCGATAGGCGGGTCCCAGGTATTAGTACCTTCGGGGGACTCGTCATCGGATCTGCCGTTTCAGAAAAAGAAGTAAACATGCAAATGAATGAGAATGGGTAGAGACCAGGAACAGATGAAGAAAGATCCTTGTATTATAAATTCAAAAACAAAAGACACAAAGCCTTAACAAAAGGAAAAACTCTAAAGCCTAGGCCCAACTATAGAGCTTTTAAAACCGTAAAGGTTTACATTATGCTCGACGCGTAAATGCCGGGGCGTTCCTCCACTCGCCAATTTCCCAGCTAGAAATCAGGAGGGCATGGTCGTACCAAATCCAAAATACTCGGAACATCATCTTCGCATATCGCGAACACTTGACCTTTGTCTCCCAGACCCGCGCTTATAAAGCTTCTACTTATGTGGCAGGGCGGGCTTCCTTCACTTTCTTGTCTCCAACGCGAGCTTTGACCACTGTTCTTCCTTCCCGCGATGCTTCTTTTCATGTCCGCCTGAGTGGGCTTATAGCCTAAACCATACTTCCCACGGTTTCCTTGAGTATTTATCAGGCTAGTTATGCCGCCGTTGTCTTTGCCTAAACCCATCCCGGGTTCATAACCGTTCCCCAACATAACTCGGGCCATCATTACCGCTGCATCGGACAGACAAGGCTGCCCAAAGAGGGAGTCCGCGGAGGAAATGTTGACCACCTCAAAAGACTGGAAAGCGGTTTCTAACGATTCTTCTGCGGCTTCCACATAAGGCATGGAGGATGGGCAGCTTACCAAGATGTCTTCCTCGCCTGACACGATGACCAAGTGCCCCTCCACTACGAATTTCAGCTTTTGGTGGAGTGTAGAAGGCACAACTCCCACTGAGTAGATCCACGGCCGCCCCAACAGGCAGCTGTAAGGGGGGTTAATATCCATTATTTGGAAGGTGACTTGACAGGTGTGAGGGCCTATTTGTACTGGGAGATCGATCTCTCCCCTAACCTCTCGGCGAGTGCCGTCGAAGGCACAAACCACCATTGAACTCGGTTTTAAGTGGGAAGCATTGAATGGTAACTTCTCCAACGTGCTCTTAGGCATCACGTTTAAACTGGAACCATTATCGATGAGCACCTTGGCTACGATATGGTCCATATACTTGACTGATACGTGTAAAGCCTTATTATGCCCTCTCCCCTCGGCAGGGATTTCTTCTTCGGCGAAGGCAAGATAGTTGTTGGCAGTGATATTGTTGACCAGCCCTCCGAAACCTTCTACCGAGATATCTTGGGCCACATGAGCCTCGTTCAGAACTTTTACTAGCAGAGCCCGATGAGGCTCGGAGCTCATAAGTAACTCCAACAGCGAGACCCTGGCCGGGGTTTTGTTGAGCTGTTCGATAACCTTGAATTCGCTCTGCTGAATTATCCGAAGGAACTCGCTAGCTTCCTCTAGCGACACCTCCTTTTTACCATCCTTTTTCTCCGGGGGGCCCTTTGCCGGAATATCTTTATTCGAAGCGTGGGGTGCTTCGCCATCTTGTTCCTCCACCACTTTTCCTTTTCCCTTGACGTCCGCGGGTTGGACTGGTAGGTCCGGAGGTGCGAACACACGACCACTACGGGTCACACCACTTAGTCCCGTGATATTTGTTACTTTAGCTGACAGCGAGCTGACGTCAATGGCTTCTTCTTCCTTCTCCCTCGGAGGTGCATATCTCCATGGGACCGCGTGGCTATTTTGGTACGGGAAAGGAACAGGTTTGGCTACTAAGGGGTGTCCAGGCTTTTGCGAAGCTGCGCTTTTAGTGAAGTATATCACCAAGGGTTTGGGCTTCGCAACACCGCTCCCCTCCGTAGATTGCATGCATATATACTGCTCTTCTTTTCCTTCAATGCCGACTTCCAGTCGACCTTGATCTATCATCCGCTGTAACAATTCCTCTACTCCCAAACACGTCTCCATGTCATGCATCTCGCCGGAGTGTAGCAGACAGGAATCCTCCTTACACCCACTATGGGGAATCACACCTCCTTTTTGTAGAGCCTCAAAGATAAACCTCCTAGGGGTTGCCATATCCCTTAAAGGTTTAGACCTGTGCGGCCTATCGGACTCAACTGCATTAACCGCTCCCCCTCCATGATTGGCGAGCGGGTTGGTTCTCACATTGGGCCGATCCTCTTGGAAAGTCAGCCATCCGGCATCCATTAAATGTTGGACCTTGTATTTAAGGGCCAAGCATTTTTCGACGGAATGCCCCGGGACACCCCCATGGTACTTGCAAGTTGCGTTAGGGTCATACCACTTCGGGAAAGGGGGTTCGAGGACCCTTCCGGGAGTTACCACGGCCAAATGATTGGCGATGAGGGATGGCAGAAGATCTTCGTACGTCATTGGGAGTGGGGTGAATTCCGGAAATGGCCTCGGAGGGAAGTTCCTTGTCGTGTTGGAATTACCGGCCGGTCGAGTCGTGTTTGGAGTTGGAACTTGGGGAGCTTCCCTCTGGGTGGGTGCCTTAGGCTGCACGGGTGTTGAACTAGAGGCGTTCCCAGTATGAGCCGAGACACTTGGGTGATGTTGCGCGTACTGATGGGTACCATGAGGTGTTTGCTGGGGTTTGACCCACGCGGGTGTTGAAGAGACGGCATGGGCATCTCCCTCCTTCTTTTTTGCCCCCGTTGCCCCGATTCTTTTGGCATTCGCATTTGTGGAGGAAATGTAATCAAACTTTCCTCTTTTCAATCCTACCTCGATTCTTTCCCCGGCAAACACTAGATCCGCAAAGCTGGACGGCATGTAACCTACTAGCTTCTCATAGTAGAACACTGGCAGAGTGTCTACCATCATGGTGATCATCTCTCTCTCAACCATGAGAGGAGCTACTTGTGCCGCCAAATCCCTCCATCGCTGCGCATATTCTTTAAAGGTTTCACCCTCTTTCTTGAACATATTCTGCAGTTGAGTACGGTCAGGAGCCATATCAGAATTGTACTGATACTGCCTTAGGAAGGCGGTAATCAGATCCTTCCAAGTATGGATACGGGAGGCTTCCAAATTAGTGTACCACACTACCGCAGCTCCGGCCAAGCTATCCTGAAAGAAGTGTATTAATAGCTTTTCATCTTTAGAGTGGGCGCCCATCTTACGGCAGTACATCTTGAGATGGTTTTTGGGACAAGTCGTCCCTTTATACTTGTCGATGTCCGGCACTTTGAACTTCGGGGGAATAACAACATCGGGTACTAAGCAAAGATCCATCATGTCTGCGAACGGATAGTCCCCAAATCCTTCCACGGCCCTCAATCTTTCCTCAAGGAGATCGAGCTTCCTCCTTTCTTCAGTTGCTGGGGGCGGCCCTTCCGTGGACAAAACTATTGGTGGTGCTGCGATGTTGGGTTGAGGCAACGTGCCTGGTGCCGGCCCTTCGGGATCGGGGATAGAACTCGACATCCCTTCGAGCATAATCTTGAGGGTCTTTGTGGACTTCGTCGGGCTGCTGAGGAGGCTCTCTTTCATGGACGGGAGAAGCAATGTGGCCCGCATCTTCTTGCAAGACGGGTGGTGAATAGTTGGGCGGCAATCCATAAGGGTAAGCCGCTCGGTTGTATCCCAGGTGAGGGCTGCCATCGTGCCCCAGTGTGTCCCTTCCCCGTCCTACTATGTTTGAGGGAGGATGGTGCGTAGTTGCCAAGAGAGTCGGGTCTGTTTCGGCAGCCGAACTGACAGCGGCGGCGGTGGCCGCGTTCTTCTCTATGAGCTGCTTCATACTTAACATGGCCTCCATCATGGAGGCCATTTGTTCTTTCAGAGTCGACATGTCGGCTTTCATCTGTTCCTGCGTCTCCTCTTGATCACCCATCGTTCTAGATTTGGATCTGGTGCGATAGGGATACCTTGCGGCGCGTTTAGTTATGGTGTTTTTCCTAAAAAACCAAACTTGAGGAGTGGGTAAAGAAAGAAAATGCATGCTAGAGATGAAATGTAGGAGTGATTTAATTTGCACAAGCTTTTTGGAGTATAAACATGGGACCAACTCATTTTATTTCAAAAAAGAAGTCATATCTAGTCAAGGTCTGAGAGACCATACAAGTTTCCTAACGATTTCTAATTATGTGGGCCATTAAGTCTATCATATGCTGACAATAGCGAGAAGCCCATGAATCTCTTCGGGGGTGGAGTAGGTGTCTGCCATCGCCTTGGCCTTGGCTAATAAGCGGGGAAGTTCTTGACTCCCGTTCAAGGTAAGAGCAAACCGGTCCATCCACATGGTGCCTCTTGGTGTAAAGAGTCGATCACCCTTCCTCTAGCCTCTTTTCCGCGTATACTTGAGCATACTCGTCCGTGATTCTATGCTCGTGGGCCATGGCTAGACCCAACTCTTCTTGGTACTTAGCGATGATAGCTAGCATGTTGGTCTCCGTCTCGCATAAACGCTGAGACAAGCTTCTTTGGACCTCGAACAACAATTAACTCCTCTTTCAGAACCATGCTATGTGCTCGCGACTGGTCTCTTTCTTCCCTTCGCAACTTGAGTTCACTATTGCTACCCCATAGAGCTCCGCGAAATTTGTTCCGGCCATACTCTTCCTTGCGAGCCCTCTGGTCTCTTGTTCAAGGGCTCTTGCGGTAATTGCATTCTCTTCCGTAACCCGGCACACTTCTTCCGAACGTGTGTAGCGGCCAACTTGAACTTCTCCTTGGCAAGTTTTGCCTTTCCTAACTCGCTTTGAGAGCTTGGACTTCTTCGTCCTCTTCCGGTGCTTCAAAACTCTCTTTGCTGACGACTTTTAACTTGGCGAGCCAATCTAAACCTCGTATATGAACTTTCAGCCATTCGTGGTACCACCAATGATGCCATTACGAATGCCTCTAAGCTCTGATCTTTCCTTAACGGGGTTTCCCATGCCTTATGGATTCTTTGTATAGTCTTGGAATTTTGTGCCGCGAAATCCCTCACAAGGAAAGGAACATGCTTTCTTCCGTCGGTGCTCCC